>NW_017892017.1:0-9885 GCF_001540865.1 Ananas comosus | reverse complement strand
TAATGAGTATTATGCAGATTATGTACCTGAATTTATCGAGGTTATAAAAGGGTTTAAAAAGTTACGCCTATTGAGCTTATGCAATAATTTTGATTTTAGTAAATCGCCTGATGCATTTGATAGCTTGATACACCTCCGCTACCTATCACTTCCACGATATTTCGTTGGGAACAAAAGTATTGAATTTGATGGCTTGACCAACTTGGTCAATTTGCGTTCATTAGATGTTTCCGATGAAGTGATACAAAAAATTCCTTATATTAGCAAATTACCCTTCATCCACAATTTACAAAATTTTATTGTCCGAGAGGAGAGTGGTTACAAAATCGGTGAACTAAAGAACCTCAGGGACCTTCGTCGCCTGTGTATTAGGAAACTTGAAAATGTGAGGAGTTCTGAAGAAGCCTTTGAGGCCAAGTTGAATGAGAAAGAATATCTCAAATCACTATCATTGGAATGGTCTGGAGATCGCTCCAATAGTGCAGAAGCGGATGAGCAGCTCCTCGATAACCTTTGCCCTCATATCAATCTCAAGAAAATGTGCATCAAACAATACCAAGGTGCTAAATCTCCATGTTGGATGGCAAATCTATCTCTTATCAGTTTGACATCCATCAATCTGATTCATTGCAAAGGATGGGAGCACCTCCCGCCTCTTGGGCAGTTTTCTTCGCTCCAATATCTTCGCTTGTGGGGACTGCATGCAATAAAGCAAATAGATTGTTCATTCTTTGAAAGCAGCAATGGATGTGCCTTTCCATCATTGAAGAAGTTAATCTTTGATAGCATGCCTAACTTGGAGGAGTGGATCGGAGTAGATGACGGCTGCATGTTTCGTAAACTTCATTCTATGAGTATTTTTGACTGCCCTAATTTGAGGGAAATTCCTACTCTGTCTTATAGTCTAAGACAATTGACTATTTCAAATGTCGGATTGACTGCTCTTCCAACAATAAATCAGGATTACACAGACAACAATGTAAGTGCTTTATTTTATAAACTTCAAATTTCTCCTGAGGTTTAGATAATTTTCACTTGCCCCCCTTACTTCAAAAGGTATCACTTTGCCCTCTCCCCCCAGTGGTTTAGCCTATTTTTACTTTTGCCATTCCGTGATTCAAAAAGTTACACTTTGTCTCCTTTCGTTTAGTTCATTTTTCACTTTGCTATCCTGTGATTTTTTTAACATTTTTAATTTGCCACTCTATTTCATATAGAATTTTTTTGATGAAATAAAAATTAAGCCACCGGAGGACAAAGTAAGTAAAACTTTTTGAACCGCAAGGTAGCAAGGTAAAATGAGTTAAATCACGCGGGGGCAATTTGAACTTTACTCTTATATTAAAACACCAATTCGTATTTGCACAGCTATGATTGCCCGGACTTAAATATCTTTTACATCTTTTCTTTCTTGCAGTGGCAAGAACATTCACAGGGTCTTGAAAGCTTAGTCATCGAACGATGTGAGAAGCTCGAATATGTTCCAACAGAATTTTTTCAGAAATTCAACAGTCTCAAAGGGCTGCGCATAAAAGAGTGCCCGCAGTTGACAAAACGTGGGATCTCAGACATCCAACTGCCCTCTGTACTCAATGAGCTCACTATTGGGTCATGTGGCGACCTTGAGTTGCCATTGCTCCAGTTATTACCAAATTTAACCTCTCTTACTGAGTTGAAATTAGTCGATTGCGCAAGCATAACATCCCTTCCCCAAGCACAAGTGTGTGCACAGTTGACGATGCTTTCCAGCTTAGACATATACAACTGCAAAGAACTGTCATCATTTGGGGGAATACAAGCTCTCGTATCCCTCCGTTGTTTACAAATTCATAGGTGCGACAAGCTACTTGAAGTCGCCCTGCTGCTGCAGCCTCCTCCGTTCCCAAACGATGCCGGCCGAAAAAAGAATGCACTACTCATGGACTGCTTTTTGAAGAATGGCGACCTATATATTGACCACCCCGCGCTCCTGCTCATGGAGCCATTGAGAAGTCTCTCCTCCGTCAGCACGTTGATTTTTTCTGATGCTTCGGGACTCACCAGCTTACCTGAGGAATGGCTACTGCAAAATCACGCTGCCCTCAAACATTTACTAGTAAAGAATGCAAGCTCTCTTCAGTCCCTCCCCCAGAGCATGACAAAACTGTGCTCCCTCGAGTTTTTACAAGTACGGAATGCTAATCTCATCCGGTCTCTTCCAGATCTGCCTACTTCACTAAGTAGTCTACACATCACCGGGTGTCACCCTGTGTTGGAGGAGCGATGCCAAGAGAATGTAGGCCTTGATTGGCCCAAGATTGCCCGCATCCCTCTTATGTATATTGTACGTTTACTTTACCACCCTTCATCTCGCCCCTGCTACGCTCTGCAATTAATGCAATTCATTTTGATCTTAATTGATGAGCTACCTCTCATTCGATCTTAACAAGGTTATCTTATTTGTTTTACGATTAATTATCTTTTTTTTTTAAAAAAAAATGCAGCAGCAGTCAGGTTTGTTTTTTAATTAGCGCCCTCAATTAGAAATATTTATATCTTTTTACCCTTACTTAATTTATAGTTTGGATGCATAATAAGGGAGTATAGCACTAATCGCCCCTTATAATTAATACATGATGTTATGCTCACAGGACGGATTGGTCTTGTAAAACAAGCAATTAATGTAATGAACATAACATATGTTGCTAGCATTCAATTGCTTTCTAAAGTTAAATATGACTAATTGTGCAGTAATTTTTCTCTAGGGGTCACTATAATAAATTCATGATTTTACGCTATTTACTTTGTAGCATTTATTTAAATCATGCTAATTAATATATTTAACAGTATTACTTAATAATTTAACAGTAATTTATTTTTAATGTTGCAAAATAGGATAAATTATCAGCGTAAATTAGTGAATGCCACTGAAGTTTCAAGCATTTTATAAAAAATGACACTAAATGTAACAAACCAGCAACGCTTATTACTAAATGCCATGATATTTACTTCGCAACATTTATTTAAATCATGTTAATTAATATATTTAACAACATTACTTGATAATTGCCGCTAGATATTTTTTCCTTATCAGGTACACAAACAAGATTAAAATCGTACTACTTAATTACTTATTCTCTCTTCTGTTTTTTGTTTTTCAGTGCATGAGTTGGCAAAAAAAAAAAACTCATATTGTTGTCTATATTGTTGTCTATCAATTTCATTGTAGGAGCAATAGATTGCTAGTTTTACTGCTTATGTTCTTCTATTTTATTAGTACTGAACTCTTATATATGGCTCCCATATATGGTCTATCAATTTATTCATAGGAATATGAAAAAAAAAAAAACTAATTTCTTATTGTGTGTTTGTGTTCTTCATCAGTTTTGTTGGTGTAGGAGAGTAAGATTCCATGCGTTTTTGTGTGTGTGTGTCTATGGCCAAACTATTGTAAAATCTTTAAGAAAGAAATTGCCCTCTTTTGCGGCAGGGAGGTTGAATGCTTCAATTTTGTTTCTCTTCAATTTATATGCGTATATATTAAAGATAATTTTCTGTTTGAATATTCCTGTGCAGATAGCAAATCTCGTTACCTTGTCATAAGCTTGTTTTGTCGTGTCTATTATCCAAGGAAGCAGGTAAACATTGCTTTAAATTGTGTTTCAAATTATTATTGTTTTTTTTTTTACGCAGACAACAAGCACTAGATTTTTTGAGAGAAGGTAGCATGCTACCGCTTTATTCATAAAGAAGGTGAATTAAGCAACAGACTAAGACAGTTGGGCCTCATAGAAAGGAGAAAAAAAGAAAACAAAAAGAAGAAGACGGGAGGAATAAAAGATTCACTGCGGAGCACAGTACAGCTTCCACAGTTGTCTAAGCTCTCGTGCCCTCAATAGAATTTGGTTCGAGTTGCGTTTAAACTTGTGAACTCAGTTTCAGCAGTATAAATCATAACTTCAAATTTTGTTAAACTTTTTTCAGTTTTTAACAGGTTAATTTGACATCTGGAATAAATTTCGTGAGAGATGCTATCAGAGCAATACGACTCAGCACAAGGGGAGAATAAAGGCTATGCTACAGCAAGCATCAACATGCAACCACATCCTGCGGTATCTTACATTTACTTTCTTTACACTTTTAAACGAACTTTAGATTCATTTTGCATCGATTGTCCAAAAAGACTGAAGTATTACTGCTTATGTTCTATGTTAATTTGGTGGTGCAAAAACCAATTTAAGACTCTTATCGATTTCTCTATATATAGGAATGTAATAAGACCAGAGTAAACCGCCTATGTATTTGTATTTTCTTTTTGTTCTCAGTGTTGTATGAATTAAAAACACCTCCTATTATTATAGCCTATGGATTTCGTCCTTGTTACGAAGGATGGTTAAAGTTTTACTGCTTTGTGTTTGTTCTCCTATTTTTCTTGGTACAGGATTGGAATAAGACTACTACAAGTAGTCTACATATATATGTATAATGTGATTAGTGTCTTTAATATATGTAGCTTAATTAATTTTACTGGTTTTTTTATTTCACTGCCTAATTATACTTCCCTAGCAAGGGAACCAATTAGCAAGCTAAAGAATATTTAGAATTACATTAGATATTTTGGAGACTGAAATTTGGAGACGTATGTTTAATTGGCAAAGCATGCGAAAGGTAAAAGAATTGGGACATCCTTCGCCTTACTGCGTGCATGTGTTCTTCTATTTCCTTGGTGCAGGTTTAGAGAAAGACTCCATGTAATATTGCATTTTCTTTCCTTGTATTTTCTATTGCCAGATGAGTGGAAAATGTTTAAGAAAGAAATTATCCTCTTTCGGAGCAAATTAAGAGGTTAAGCTTAAATGCTTCAACTCTGTTTCCCCTCACTTTATCTGCATTTATCTTAACGAAAATTGAATCTTGTTTGATTCCTGCGCAAGTAGCAGACCTCATCGCATGGTGAGCTTGTTTTGTTTGTGTCTTATATAAAGATAATAATTTTTTTTTTGAGAAAAAGGTAGCACGTGATCCGCTTCATTCATTTCGAAAATGAACTTGGCTACAAATAGTGAGGCAGTATGACCTTGAGAAGAGGAAAATATAGCTCAAAGAAAGAAGAACAGAGAAATAACAACAAAAGTAATCGATAGGTTGTTCAGCTCAACAAAAGTCTCTCCACCGACCATCCCTAGCACAAGTGGCAAAAGGGCTTGATGGTTGATACCCGAGATCCAAGTTCGAATCCTAGTTAATTCACATTTTCGGCTATTTAGAAATAAACGAAGCAGGTAGCATGCTACCTTTCTCTTAAAAAAAAACAAAACAAAAAAAAAAACAAAAGTCACTCCATTCTCTTACCAACTCCTTGATACGCCCGACTACGAAGAGAGGATCAGCAAAGTGGTTTTTGAAAATCACGTTATTTTTTTCCTTCCAGATTAGCCACAAGCAAGCTACTACGATAATTAGATCCTACAGAATCTCCCACGACCTAATATTTCTAGTCATTTTACTCCAAATCGTCAGTACGTCATGTACTGTCTGTAAACACTGGATGTCCTCTAAGGTTTGGAAAAACATAAACCTAATATACACACATCCTATAAGGAGGTGGTCCACTGTCTCCGTAACTTCACCACAGAGGACATAAAAAGGATTACCTAATTAACCATCCCCTTTTCAGTAGATTATCAGCCGTGAGAATTTTCTTCTTAAGGATAATAAATTTTACATACAATGACTTGTGGGAGAAAGCATAAATTAGTTGAAATAAATTAATTCATAAATTTTTTTTTGAGAGATAGATAGCATGCTACCTGCTTCGTTTATTTCATTTAGAAATAAACTTAGATAGAAATGTGAATCAATTAGGATTCGAACTTGGATCTCGGATACCAACCATCAAGCTTTTTGCCACTTGCTCTAGGAACGGTAGACGAGGAAAATGTACACGTAACTCATGTGAGTGACATGAGAATTTCATGTATATATATATATGACACTGTTTGTTTGCCTATTAAGTGATTTGCTTTATGTGGAGGAATAGGATTGTTTTTTTTTGAGAAAGACAGGGGTAGGCGGTGCTACCTGCTTCACTTCAGGATAAGATGAATTAGGCAATACATTATTGGAGCAGCGCTAAGCGCTTTCCGAGGCGAACCAACAAGCAAGAAGGAAAAAAGCTAAAGTAAGACAGAGGTCAAAGGATAATCGAAAAAGGATGAAAAAGACCGAAAGAGACCCAAAGACCGAAACGGTAGGAAAGAGGAATTAAGGGACTTGTTGCGCTCGGGCTTGATGTCAGAGATTCGCGGTCCAAGACTCGTAAGCAGGACAGCCCGCTCTAGCGCACAGTGGCGTTTGGGACTCTTTGAGCGAAAAAGAAAATTATTTCTTTTCTGGTCCAGGACAACCCAACCAAGTAGCCCGCTTAGAGAGGTTTAGTGCCGTTACGTCTATGCGCAGTGTCCGGAATTGCAGTAGTTCTGTTCCAGAGAGCCCGAACACAGTTCAAACCTTCGTCAGGTACGTCCACCTTAAAGAGTAAGAAGCGCGTGAAGGTGCAGTTGGTGAAGAGGTGATCGCAGCTTTCCGAAGCAAATGCGCAATAGTTACAGTAGTCAGCAACTTGCATCCCACGGGCGAGCAGCCTGTCAGCAGTGGGTAGTCTTTTGCGCAGTAATACCCAAATGAAGACTTTGATTTTGTTGGAAATTTTTAAAGTCCAGATATGGTGGTAGAAAGTGTCCTTGATCCCTGTGTTGTCGAGGAACATATAGAGCGATTTGACTGTGAACAGTTGATCGGCGGTCCATCGCCATCTTGGTTTATCCGGACAGCTCGTGAGGTTGAAACGAAGGAGTTGATCTTTGAGTAGTGCGAAATGTGTGTGGTTGATGTTGGATCGGCTTATCGTGAACCCTCTACAGATGAAGCGCCATCTCCAGCCGTTAGGGCTCCAACATTGGGAGACTGTGACCTCCTTGTTTCTTAAGTTAGCAAAGATGGCTGGGAATTGGGTGCTTAGAGGGGCTTCCCCTGCCCAAGTATCCGTCCACATTTTGGTGGTAGAGCCGTCTCCAAGTTCAAAGAAAAGCCCGCATTTGAACATAAATTTGCAACGGAGCACGCTTTTCCACCACTGGGAATGCGGTACGAAGGTAGCTCCTTCGTACAACGGCCTCCGTCTGATGTAATAGAGACATCTTATCAGCTTGCACCAGAGTAGGTGTGGCTCGTTGAAAAATTGCCACCACCACTTTGATAAGAGAGCCTGGTTCATGGACTGTAAATCTTTGACACCTAGCCCGCCGTCATCCTTGCTTTTGCAAACAGTTTTCCAGTTGACAAGGCAAGCGGCCCCAGACGTTTCGGATCCTCCTTTCCAAAAGAACGCTCTTCTCAGGGATTCGATACGATGCAGAACCCAGTGAGGAGCTTTGAAGGTAGAGAGGTAGAAGAGTGGCAGGCTTGTGAGGACAGAATTGACGAGGGGCAGTCTACCTCCTTGTGAAAGGAGTTTAGCTTTCCAACCATTGATTCTTGCTTCAATTCGATTGATGACCGAGACCCAGTCTTCCTTTCGAATCTGCTTATTGTAAAGCGGGAGTTGTCAGGCAGCGGCAACGGGTAGGATTTTCTACTTTGCAGCCTAAGACGTAAGCTAGTCATGTATCACCTTTTAAAAAGGGCTGGGCCTAGGTAGTAAAGTTCGGATTTATCCTTGTTGATACTATGAGAGAGAAGATGATACAGAGGAGTAAAAGGGAATGTAAGTGCTATGGAGTGGTGAGAGAGAAAGAGGTGTTAATTTGGCTTCGAAATTTTATGATTATCTCAAATCATTAAGATCAAAAATATTGGGTAAACTTCAATACCATTATTGTGGTTTGCGTACTTTTTATTATTAGGCATGCTGATTTAAAGTGTCATTGCATTTAGTATCCTATGTTTTTATTTTTTTTTTTTTTTTCCATCAACCTTTTCGTTAACTTTTCGTTAAATCACATACAAAAAAAATTCAGATACTCTACCTATAGTTTATCGAATATTTACTTTAGTACCCTTTAGTTTTAACTTTGTCACTGATTTAACGAAAAAAATTAGTAGAGGGGATAACAAAAAGAGAAAAATAAAACTATAGGATATGAAAATGATACATTTTAAATCACAGAATAATAAAGTAAGAATGTGCGAAACTATAAGGGTGGTGTTTGAAGTTTTCTCTAAAAAATATCCATACTCTCCCAAAAGAATGAGATATATAATTAACCTTTGTGATGAATCTTATTCTCAAATAAATTCAGTATTACCAATCAAATTATATGGTGCATTTAGCAAAACATCGTCGTATTCTTTTATTTCTTTTGAATTATCGAGAATCTTAAAAAAATTCATGTGAATCAAACGCATTTTAAAGCAATCCTCCAACAAAGGTGGTGGTATTTCACAAATGAATATTCCTAGTAGATATGCACTATCCTTTAATACTTTCATTTTTTAAAATTTACTTTAGATTTTAAAGAAATTATATAGAGTTCATTTGATGCCATGTCATCTAACAAGTTTGCTGCTAAGTCATCTCTGTTAGTATTTCATGCTACACTTTAAAAGAAAAATTATTTAGATTTTAAAGTGCTCCATGATGCACTTTTAGTCTTTTTCTTTCAAATAAACTCTTCAAATTTTATTAAACAGTTTAATAGACTCCTCTCTTCAATCCAAATTATAAATTACATGATAGTTTTATTCACATATGTTATATAATCTTGCAAAACTTTAAAATATAAAGAAATCTGAACTTTTATATTTTAACACAAAAAAAAAAAAATCAACAAAAGTTGAAGATAGGGTTATCCTATTATTCAATCATGATACATAATTATCAAAACAAGAAGAAAATAATACATTTCTTTGTATTATGAGATTACACCAAATTATGCGCAAGATATACGATCAAAATTGTTGTTTAGTTACTTATTTTGCTTGAAAAGAGGGTATTTTCAACTATTTGATAATGTTTAGGGGTTATATTTGCCAAAATAAAAATTTCAGACGTCTGCTTATAAAAGCGCTAAGGTTTTTGGATTCTTTTTATAGTTTCTTTTTCAAAAAAAAAAATTCAACTCAAAATTGGGAGTTTTGAGGTAAGACAAATAGTCTCCATAGATCCTCATAATTTTCACCTATACACCCCATATAGGATTGTGCATCTTATATTCCTGCATCCTAGGATGTAAAATAATAATAATAATAATAATTTTTTAGTTTAAAAAAAAATGCTAAAACTAGTAGGTAAATATTAACCATAGGAAACTTTAGGCTTACATCTTATGTATAGGTTATGGGCATATGGATAGCATTGCTCTTTCCATCCTTAACCATGATGAGTTCTTTCCTCTGCAAAATGTCCATTTGCCATTTTTTTTATATCAAAATATAATAGATTGCTATTCCTGTATAAAAAGAGATGCAGGATATAACAGCAAATTATATATTTGTATAATAAAAATTTACATGATTTAAATAACTGCTTAAATATATTAATTGCATAAGATGATCACCACTGTTTTAAATAGCTAGTAAATTCTCCTATCTGTCAATGATGAAATGCGATTGAATCTTATTTCGATAAAATTCAACCTTATGCGTATGCTATAAACTAGTGTAAAAAGTGTACAGGGGATCAGCTGACCTGTACACTAGCAAGTGAACTGTCACAAACTTAAGCGAAATCGCTTGTCAAGTCCATACGGTGTTCAACTTTTTCTGCGGAATGAGCAGACCTGCCTCTCTGCTCGCTACCCGCGACCTACTCGCTCCGAGACTAAGTATGAGAGAGAGAGAGTTTGAGGGAATCTTATAATATATTGTTAAGAGTGAAAATGTTTTTTTTTTTTTTTTTTTTTTTTG
>NW_017892016.1:0-9913 GCF_001540865.1 Ananas comosus | reverse complement strand
ATAGTACGAATAGAGTTTTTTTTTTTTTTTTCATGTTTTCTTTTTTTTTTTTTTTCTTTTGGTTTTGTTTTTTTTTTTTTTTTTTTTTTTTTTTTCTTTTTTTTTTTTTTTTTTTTTTTTTTTTTAATTTTTTTTTTTTTTTTCGTTTTCTTTTTTTTTTTTTTTTTTTATTTTTTTTTTTGAGGGTTCAATACTACCTTTCCTCTCTCAGCCTTCCTCAATCTCTTAGCCACCTGCACGCCCCGGAGCCGCGGAAGCCCGCCGGCACGTGCCAGACCCGCCCATACGTTACAAACATATAAGGCGTCTAATTGAAACACAGTAATAAAGCAATAATACGAGGATTTAGGATATCAGAGCATGATAAATTGTCAAGTGCTAACAACCAGGGGATAAGGATAAAGCTGTAAATCCCTAATAACACATAAAGTAAGTACAATAGAAATCCCAAATATTAAGCTGCTAAAGTTAACGTACAGTAGGTGGTCTTACCATGGGATACAAATTCTCACGTTCAACTTACACACAGAAAGAGCCAAACCACTAAGCAAGAAATCGGCTCTCGCGTAGCTAGCCTAAGCTTTTTCCCCTTGCGCGATCCCGGATCCTGCCTCGCCGGTGCCGAGGCTCTGAAAGGAAACAGAAAATAGGGGGTGGTTTGGAGAAACTTATTAAAAAGTAGTTTTTTTTTTCCAGGGCATTTACGGACTTCATTTTTAACTGCGCCACAAGGAGCCTCACAAAGCTTACAGAGAGAAAAGGAATACTTCAACGGAACTAATGCTGACACGTTAGTATGATGATTTTATACCATTAAGGTTAAAATATTCATTTCGGATTCATACTTGATTTTAAATGTTAAAGTATCAATTATTGGGAACTTAAACAACATTAGACATATGATCATGCGATCTTGTTTTTTAGGTGATGGTAACTGATAAGCATGAGTTGAATAAGTTTTATGGAATTATTGTATTACAAAGTTAGTTGATGCATAATTGAGTGATTTAGAGACTTTAGATTAATCTTAGATAATGTTCCACTCATATGACGATCCTAAGTAAAGTTTATCATTTGTTATTATCTGAGTCGTGAGTTTCATGTTGTCTAAAGTGAAATTACTCTTTAAGTTATCATTCATCGTTGTTCATATGTCAGTAATGTATTTCTTACGGGTATGGATTATTGGAGAATCGAGACTCACCGAGAAGAATAGCGGCTTCTTCAGGCCCTGATCCGACTGTAGGTGTTCGTTGGGCCGGTCGGTAAGACTAGGCACTAAATGGCGCCCTTGCGCCGGGGTTTAGTGTATGAGTTCATCTAGGTTTTATCTGACAGCCGAGGAGTCGGCCGGCACTAACTTAATTGAGCAAATGGCGCTGTCTGGCGAAGGGTCCTGCCATCATGGTGATGCGCTGCACTGGAGTTCTATAAATACAGTGTATTTTTGTTTGTCTCGGTTCCTTGGCCATTTTCCGGCAAACGTACATTGCATTTCTGTCTGTTTTTTGGGGTTGGGACGACCCTTTTCCAAGCATTGTGCTCTGCGTTCCTATCTCGTGATGTTATATATATTATTCATATAAGTTTGGTCTATATTTGGAGGGTCTTTCGCTAATGCTCAAACGTTTCCTTCATGGGGTCTTAACAAGTCATAATGAAAGGATGGCATATTGTGTCGTATTCGAGATGGAACTCAATCCCGCCGTAAAATGATTCATCATGGTCCGGTATCAGGCATTGGGTTTTTGAGGATTGAGTAGGGCAGATATTTAGTGGGGTGTCGATGGTAGCTTTAACAAGCTATTGTGTAACGGAGTGTACAAGTGTGCATTCCCGATATTCAAAGGGAGGTTCATTATTCACTACTTTTTTATTCAGATTTTTTGCGCTGCGTCGAACGTATATATGGCGCGACCGCTGTGCTGTGTCTTTCATATGTGACTTTAGGTGGCATGATTTCTGGGTAAGACATATGTTATTCAGATGCAAAGGTAGCAAAACTGGTATTTCCAAGTTCGGATTAATCTGACTTTTAATAAGGATGAGTCTCATTATATTTGGGTTTCTATCTTTGTACATATCTTACACGCTTTTCTGCATAGTGGCAACTGGCATCTTCGTACTTATTCCTCCCACAGTTGCAGTCGACGTATTTGTTCGATGGAAGTAAGCTCTGGGACGTATAATATTTTCAACGGCAAGGAATAACGCGTTATTATAGTAAAGAAAGGGTGCTCTTTAAACTAGGTTAGATTCAAAGTTTAAAAATAGATAAGAATTTGTAGTGTGCATTTTTATGCAAGGATGAATAATTAAAATTAATATATTACTATACTAGGTGTGTTATAATATTGTAAGTTAATGGAAATTATGGGGCTATCATTGTATGTGCGCCCGCCTTTTTTCACGGAAGCCTAACTATCCCCTATGGTGAAACATAGGAAATGTGTACTGACCTTCAGTAGCACAGCTAGCTAGAAAAGAATGAGGTATTTTTTCATTAAGAGGTGATTTCCCTAAAGAAAATCGGTACTAAAAAAGTTAAGTCGTGTAGATTGTTTTCATTCTGAACTACAATAATCGGAAAGCAGGGCAAAGATTAATTATCTATTTCATAGCAATATAGAGGGTGGCTATATTGTAGCGACTTCTATTGGGGTTTGTCTACATTTAGCTCATGAAAGCACGAATATAGCGAGAAACTCTCACAATCTTTCAACATGGTAGAGTTCGAAGATACTCCTTCCATTACTGTGAACCTTAGCATCTATTCAAAGGTAAGCTGTAAACACTCCGAATTATCAAATGTTGATACAAAAGCCCTTGATAGACGAAAACCAAATCTTAACCCTTAGAATAATTGCGAAATTCCTTTCAGGGTATGGATTTTTTATGGCTTCAGCATCACGAGATAAATTGCCGATCTGTAAGGGTACGGGAAGGAAATTTAGCTTATCTGGTCAGTGCGCTCTGTTATAGGCGCGCGAAAAGACCAAGCTCTAGCAAGAAGTTCGGCTTAGGATTTGAGGGTTTGAGATCCTTCATAAAACAGGCTCAGAACACGATAGAATTAAGGCATTCAGTTCTATCTCAAAATATGAAAAGAACCTAAAAGCGGAGAGGTAGATGAAATCGAGAAAAATCTAGTCTGAATTAACTTTTAGAAAATATTCAAAATGTCCCATAACAGGAAATTGTATATTGGTAAGGGGAGAAATGAGGACTTGGGCATATTCGCTGCGTCTTCTTCCTTTGGTCTTTGAGGCTAACAAGGAGGAGACGTGCAATTTGTGTGTGTGGTGAGGAGTCGAATATAGAGAATTTAGAAACTTTCCTTTTTCATGTCGTTTTTATTTGGCTAAAACTGCAACAACATTTGGTATGTGCACAATTTTTTGCAAAACACCCCATCAACGAAACAGTCAGAACTCCTGCACTGCAATAGTAGTCTATGTGCGTCACGGTTACATCATGAGTCATGTTGAGAATGATAACGGTCCGTTTACTCTAATATTGTGGACCCACCCGTCAGCATTTTGAGGTTCGAAAATCCCAAAAGCCCCCTCAAAAATCTAATTTCCAAAGCAGACCCACTGTTTCGGGTCCCTTGTACCGGTACACGGTTTCTTGTACCGGTACAAGGCCTGGCAGACAGCCCAACCCGAGAGTTCGGTTTCTCGGTTTCGCAGGGCTTGTACCGGTACAAGGCCCCCTTGTACCTGTAAAAGGTCTGGCAGCCTCCAACCCGAGGGCTGCGATGGTTGTACCTGTACAACCATCACTCTTGTACCGGTACAACAGCTCCAGAATGCTGTTTTCACTCCGTTTCGGCTCTACTTCGCGCCGATCGATGTCCAAACCATTCCAACACCTTTGGAACTTATTTTTGCTCTTCCAAACTTGTTGGAATGCCGACTGAAACTTGTCCAAACCGTTCAATTGCCCACTTTGGTCCATTTGGCCAAAGCTAGCCAATTTCCATCGAGATTCAATATCTCACATTCTCCACCCCTTAAAAGGAGTTTCGTCCTCGAAACAACTGAACTCTTAACGCGAACTTAAACTCTTACCTCAATCCTCGAACAAGTGAGGATGATTAGCTTTCATCTGGTCCTCGAGTTCCCAAGTGGCTTCGCGATCGTCGTGATTGCTCCACCGAACTTTAACATAGGGAATTTCTCGATTCCTTAGCTTACGCACCACTCGAGCCAAAATCTCTACCGGGAACTCTTCATAGCTCATATCATCTTGAAGCTCCGGCGGCTCATACACTAGAACATGCCCGGGATCATGCATGTACTTGCGAAGGTTGGAGACGTGGAAGACATTGTGCACACCCGCAAGCTTCGGGGGCAATGCAATTCGGTATGCCACCGTCCCAATCCGCTCCAAGATCTCGTAGGGGCCAATATAACGAGGACTTAGCTTTCCTCGCACCCCAAACCTTTTCATGCCTCGCATTGGCGAAACCTTCAAGAACACGCGGTCATCCACCGCGAACTCCAAATCTCTACGGCGTTTATCTGAATAGCTTTTCTATCGCGACTGCGCCGTGAGCAACCTTTTGCCAGCAAGGTGGACTTTCTCCTCCGCCTCTCGCAGAACATCCGGACCGAATTCAACTCGCTCGCCTACATCACTCCAATAAATGGGAGATCAACACTTCCGCCCGTATAGAGCCTCGAACGGTGCCATTCCCACACTAGCATGATAACTGTTGTTGTAGGCGAACTCGGCCATCGGCAGGTGCTTACACCAACCGCCCTTGTAATCAATAACACACGCTCGCAGCATATCCTCCAGAGTTTGAATAGTCCTCTCGGTCTGCCTATCTGTCTGGGGATGGAATGCAGCGCTAAACTCGAGACGCGTGCCAAGGGCATCCTGCAGGCTCCTCCAGAAATGTGAGGTAAACTTGGGGTCTCGATCTGATACAATCGACTTCGGCACCCCGTGAAGTCTTACTACCTCATCAAGATAAACTTGAGCCAGTTTCTCGCCTGCCCAAGTGTTATGGATCGGCAAGAAGTGCGCCGACTTCGTCAAGCGATCGACAATCACCCAAATCGCATCGTGGCCGCCTGTCGATCGGGGCAAGCCAACAATGAAATCCATCGAGACGTCTTCCCACTTCCAAACGGGAATAGGTAAACTTTGAAGCTTCCCCGCTGGAAATCGACGCTCCGCCTTAACTTGTTGGCATACTAAGCACTTCGCCACAAAGTGCCCAATATCCGCCTTTAGTCCCGGCCACCAATAGAGCAATTTCATCTCGTGGAACATCTTGGTGCCGCCTGGGTGTTCTGTGTAAGGAGACCAATGTGACTCCTATAGTATATGCTTGCGAAGCTCCTCGTCCGCAGGTACACACCACCGGTTCTTAAACCGAAGTGCATCGTCAACATCCATAGTGAAGTCTCCGCCGCGACCATCAACTATGTTCTGCCGCACCTTTTGGAGAAACGGGTCCGCTAGCTGCAGACTTTTAATCTTGTCCAACTGGGTCGGCTGGACCACTAGCGCCATCAACATCGCCGGAATCTCGGGAGCTACAACCTCAAGATCCATCCTCCCCATTTGCAACCATAGGGGCGTCTGTTTAGTAACCCACAAGGCTAGGTTTTCAACAGACTTCCGGCTAATGTATAGGGCTATATCTATTTCGTTTGTGCTGCAAAATGAATTAAATCATCATTACAATATAAATATAAATGCTAAGAATAATGGATGAAACGGGGCGGATCAGAGAGCGTCAAGTGAGTTCGGGGTTGCAGAGGAAGAGAGCGAGGCGCTGGCCGCCGGCGAGCTCGTACGGTCGATGGAGAAGAGAGAGGAGAGGGAGAGGGCGAGCGGGAGAGGTCGGGCCGGCGGCCACAGGGCCGTGGAGGCCGCGACGAGGAGCGGGGTAGAGGCCGTACCGCCCGGCGCCGCGACGACAGGCGGAAGCGGGCTTCGCTGCTGGGATGGGGAGCGGATTATTTTCGCGGTGGGGCGGAGGCAGAGGACTCCCAGAGCTGTCGCTGCGGGCGTCGGCTGCAGCGCGGCAGACGCAGCGCCGCCGCCAAGGGAGCGCCGTCCAGCCGCCCCATATTCCCCAGCAAGGTCCAGCGTCGTCCGTCACCCTCCCACCTCTCCTCTCATCCTCCTGCACCCTGCCACCACTTCTTCCTCTCTCTCTCCCTCCCTCCTTATCGCGGTACGTTGGTAGGTTGTCCATATATTGCGTGGCTTTTGCATATTGTTGTTGTTTTTTCTTTTTTTTTTGGTTTTCTTGAGGGAAGACTTCTTGGGGGAGAGGAGAGTGAAGGGGGAGGAGGCGAGGACGTGTTTGCCTTTATATACGAGTTCATTGGGAGTATTTCAGGAAGGAGGATTTCGTTTGACTTATTGATAAAAGCACAGAGGCACAGCCTAACTATAGCTTCAATTTACTAGTCATACCTCTCTTGCCACATCCTTGTATATTTGACTATACTTCAATGATTTTTTAAGTTCAATAGCATAATACATAAATATCTTCCATTAAGTGTAAAGATAAAATAATTTTGTTGTGCTCAATCAGAATTTTTTTATCAGTTCTTATATCGGACAATACGAATGGAATTAATTTCGGATTATATTTAGCATCTGGTGGTTACAGTGTAGGGACTTTTTCTTTTAACTATAGAGTTATTTAGAAAAAAGTTCTCATGCAAATTAATATTTGGATTAGTTATCAATGAGAGGTAATTCATTTTTATGTCTAATTCTCAAAGTAATAATTATATTTTAATAAACTTCGTTAAACTTTTTATTAAAAAGAATTCAAACACAACTTCAACGTCCAAAAAAAAAAAAAAATTCAACTTAATATAATGTATTAAAAAACCGAAAAAAGCGGAAGTTGAGGGAGGTATTCGAAAAGGCCTATAAGTTAGGGATTTCCTTGCATTTTCTCTAGAAAATAATAATAATAACAATGAGGGTGTTAAGGCCATAAAAAGGGTTTCTGGAGTTGAGGAGAGGAGAGATGAGAGAGAGAGAAGAGAGAGAGAGAGAGGGGAGGGGAGGGGTATCACGGGGACGAAGTATGGGTCAACGAAGAAGGCCAAAGAGCATGGAGATGTGCGTAAAAGTCTGGTGTTTTTATTTCATTTGGCCCTCTCTCTTTGTGTCGCACGGTTCCAGGGTTGGTAGAAATATCAACAGTCATAAATCTTTAAGTACTCCAACACCGGCCGTGTCAGGCATATTAGCTTCTTCTGGGTGAACAAATATTTGTAGGCTGCAGCTTTATATTAAGATCGTCGAGGTAAATAAGATCATCTCTATAATGAAGAAACCCAGTATGATAAAATAATGATTCGGATAGGATTTCGCATTGAACTGTGCGATCATGATCTACCCTTGACGCTCATATCGTCTATTATATCAAACCTGCTGTGACATAGATATGTTGTGTATATTACCATTTTGGTAGCTCTTTATAAAGCTGACGGGAATGCACTATGAGTATATATCCTTTTCAATCCGCTCGGTGCTATAGTCCAACCACACTCCCCTTATCTCACTATTAGACGGGAAGTGGAATACCCTGTAGACGACTAGTCCTGGCCCTGCATCTAGAGCAGGGCTGCTGTGGTCTCTGGCCGTTTTCTGTGATTGGAGCTTTTGAATCGAGATCGAACTCTGTTAATAGGGCGAGATTACTCGTGGATTCTCTGGTAAAGTTGAACCTTTTTGGCTTAACTCTTTAACTTCCGTATACAAAATAATCAATTCTGCGATTTTTCCTTCGTCGTACTATATGCATTACGTAACACTCTGTAGAGTTGATTTTCTGCGGGATTTCACAAATAAATAAATGTGGTTTAAGTGGCTGAAAAAATTAAGGTCAAATACCGGTAATCTTTACGAGAAAGCTGGCTTTTCCACAAGAACTCAGTAGCACTAATTCGGATTAATTGACTCATGCTATTGCACATCAAATATAATTTTGATGTGACTTTCTAGGATGCAGTATATATCGATCATTATGTGGGCTTGCAAGGACAATTTTCTCATCATGTTAGCTCTCGCTCCTCCTTTCCTAATCGGTATAAACTATGCTGAAAAGACTTCACGCTACGCCTTCTACAGACAATTAACCAATCATTAAAATTGCCTGCGCGAGATATTGAAACGTGACCCTCCTGCAGCCATATAACATAAGTGCAATTATTCATTTAGACTTTGATTTAACTAAACTTTAAACCTTCACACGTAAAGGATATTGAAAATTATTTTCTAAAAACTTCAATTGCGCAGTTAGATACCGTAGAGAAATGGCTCTCCGCTAACGGGTGTGCCGGTCCTCATTGGTCGCATACAAGTCGAATTCATCAAATTAACCAAAATGTCTGCTCTGTGTAGGGCTCGGAGAGCGCCTACCACGAAATGCTCTCCTAAGGGCATCCTTGAAGACAGCCTCTTGGGTTCATCAAGCTCATGAACGCTGCCGGGGCATTTGTGAGCCCAAACGGCATCACCGTGAACTCATAGTGTCCATAACGCGTGCGAAACGCCGTCTTCTGAACATCTTCCGGCTTGATCTTTAACTGGTGATAGCCGGACTGAAGATCAATCTTTGAATATACTCGCGACCCCTGCAACTGATCAAACAAGTCATCGATACGGGGTAGCGGGTACTTGTTCTTCGCCGTGAACTTGTTCAACTCGCGGTAATCCACGCAGAGTCGAAAAGATCCATCTTTCTTTCGCACAAATAAAACCGGGGCACCCCACGGCGAAACGCTCTGCCTAATGAATTCCTTGTCGAGAAGATCCTGCAGTTGATCTCTCAACTCCCTTAGCTCGGCCGACGCCATGCGATACGGGGCCTTAGAAATCGGTGCTGTCCCGGGAACCAAGTCAATCATGAACTCGATCTCCCGGTCCGGCGGCATACTCGGTAATTCTGCGGGAAACACATCGGGGAACTCCCGCACAACCGCCAACTCCTCGAGGGTCGGAACCACTCGATCAATCTCCACAACGGTCGCCAAATAAGTTGTGCAACCGCTGTTCACTAACTTCCTCGCTCTAGTCGCCGATACCGTCGTGGCAAAGCACGAGCTCTTGCAAGCTCGATAGGTGAACTCTTCTTGACCCGGCTCCCTAAATGTGATAAATCGAGTCGGGAAATCGATCGACACATAGTACTTCGAGAGCCAATCCATGCCCAATATGATGTCAAACTCCTTCAACCTTTTGAGCACCAACAAGTCGATCGGCATAACCCAGTCGTTCACTTGCACTGGATATGCCAAGCATCGCTTCCTAACCATAAATGATCGCCCGGGGCCCTCAACATGCCAAACGTGCTCCCCTAGACGATACTCAATATCATGTGCTTGTGCGAATGATCGACTAATGAATGAATGTGACGCACCTGTATCAAATAGAGCTCTTGCTCGAACATCTTTAACCAAAATTATACCTGCCACGACATTGCGCTCGTTGGCCTCTGAAGGCTCCTCAATGTGAACGGGTGCAGCATACATCCTCCCGCTCGGTGCAGATCGTGCAGGCTCTGGTTGGCGTGGCGCCGCTGCCCGCCCAGTAGATGCTGCAGGAGGGGGCAAAGCATAGCAAGCTGGAACCGCCGGGGCCGATGCAGTCGACATAGCGGGCGAAGCTCCTCCCTGAGGACAGTCGCGGATGACATGCCCCGCTTGCCCGCACTTGAAGCACCTCCCACGGCGATGCTCACATGCACCCGGTCGGTGGTCTCCGCCGCAAAAGACGCATCGCTTGTAAGAAAATCATGTGTACGCAGCGGAAGAAAATAACACAATTAAAAATTTTCTTGAAAACACCAAAGATCACCTCGTGTTTCATTTTAGATCATTAATAATAGATCTAATTGATCTAATCAAATAGGATCTATATT
>NW_017892015.1:6107-9936 GCF_001540865.1 Ananas comosus | reverse complement strand
ATTCGAAAATTCCATCATCGAAAACGGCTCAGGAGCACGGAGGCCTCCGTGCTCCTGAGAGCATAGCAGCCCTGCTCTATATATATATATATATAAAATAAATAAAAGTAAATTATTTCACTGTGAGCATGCCCAAAATCTTTCTTAAACAAAACTATCAGAATAATATTTTTAAAAAGTATTATTTTAAAATTTTTTAACAATATTTTCTTTTGATAGAAAGACCATATCAAATTCATAATCTCAATTTTCGTTTTTGTTTTCTTTTTCTTTTTTTTTTTTTCTCCTTATATTTTTCACATGCCCTAACACTACATGATTAATTATTTTCGAGAATAGAAACCAAAGCTGGACCAATCGACCACCAAGAAAATAGCATGGAAATTAAATCAAGTGAACGCTCTAAGGATCTACTTTGACTCGGAAAAATAATAAATGGCCCCACAAATACAAGTTGCTACCTAAGTGAAAGTAACTGCTTCACTTTATCTATTATTGGTATAAATGTACAAACTTATCTCAATATTAATCTAACTATCTTTTTATTCTAACTATATATCTTTTTACTTTTATTTTCTTGATTTAAATGAGTTAACGATTCTTTAACTTTCAAAATATTAATGCATCATTTATCTCTATAAGTTTAATTAGCATATTTTTCGCAATTCATGTAACTACAAATTCTTAACTTAAATTTTATAAAGGGAGAGCCATCAAATAATTTAAATCCGACAAATTAATAGGTTGGCTATACTAAAATTAAAATTTTGAAAGATCAGACAGTTAAATTAAAATTGTCAATAGACTAAATAAGTTCTATTCGTTTTTACCTTTATTATTTTTATTATTATCATTATCTTTTTCGAGAGAAAGGTGGCATGTTGTTTGCGTCATTCTTTTTTTTTTNAACCCTAGATTTCACATTCTAGGTTTTCATCATGCAAAATCCACCAAAACATGGATCAAAAGGGAGAAACATGATACTAACTTCTTTAGAAGCTTCAATCAAGGCTTGGAATGAGCTAGGGTTGAAGATCTCTCCTCCAACAAGCTCTTCTTCAAGCTCAAAGCCTTCTCCCATGGTGGGAAGGTCCCCAAAATGCCAAAAGAGAGCAAAAGAGGAGAATAAACCATCAAAATCCAAGCATAAAGAGGGAAGAAACCAAAGGAAATGGAGAGGGAACCTACCTCTCCTCCTTCTTTGTTGTAGCACCAAAAGCCCCGGCCAAAGGGTGTGGGGATATATAGGGTGTTGCTACAATTACAAAGAAATCCCTCAAAAACTGCCAAGCTGCAGTCTGCACTGCATACCAGTACGCGGGAAAGAGTACCAGTACCAAGCAACAATCTGCGCAAACCCGAGCCTCAAGTTCGTAGAAAAACACACTGGGTACCGGTACCAGCCCGATGCTGTACCGGTAGCACCTCCAGTTCCGTTACCAGGTCAATGCAATACCGGTACTCTGCTCTACAGAGTCCAACCCGAGAGCAGCCTAAAATCTTCACTTTAGAGATTTTGGTGCTAAGTTTTAAACCTCGATTCTCAAGATGCGAGCCATAGGTCGAAACACTGTCAACGACCTTCTAGAATACCTGGAAAAACTCGGAACACAGTTCAAACACTCGAACCTCGCAATTTGCAAAGGTCCAGTGTGTTACACTAAAGGTCCGGATTTGCTCTTGCAGTACGGACTTGAAAGTTTGGAACCCTAATAGTAACTTCAAGGTCCTGATCTCCTTGCCAAGGTCCAGATCCAAGGTCTAATAACTTTGATGCACCTTACTCAAAAACTTCATTTTCACATAATTTTTATTTAAACTCGCTCCTAATTTATTTGAAATTTTCGTAAGTGTTTTTGAATATTTTCATATTCAATTTTGTCCACACTTTTATCTAATTTGGGCAAACTTTAGTATGGTATATTGAAATTCAATACACTATAATAAGTTAAGAAAATAGGTTAGTAAGACAGGGGTAAAGAGGTATTTTTGATTCCTTTTTAACTCCGGTAGAAATTTAACCAGATTTAATCCCAGATAATTTAACGGATACTAACAATGAGGTTATTTTTAAATAACAGAGAAATATATGACATCTATATTTAAGACAAAAAATGTAAAGCTATATAAAATATTTTAGAAGTTTTGATAAATACGTAGGTAATTATACCTAATTTTAATGGGGTCAGCTGTGAATAAAATATTTTGAAATGGCTAAATGATAAAAAAAAGTCTCTCAGATTTTGTATTGGTCATTCAAAAATTTGATTTTGTGTGAAGCATCTCACTACAGTATAAAAATGATAATGATTGACATTGCGGTCTCGGCTGGATAAGCACAACAAAAACATTTTTTTAAGTAATTTTATTCTTAGTAAAATTGTCCAAAATATTTGATGCACTATACCCAACCTAAACCCTATCTGGAGCTGAACCGGATTCGATAAAAAATAGATAGTATGCAGGTAAAAAAATTACCCATTAAAGTTTCGGATATGGGTCCGGATATTTTTTACCCATACCCGATTTAGACTCGATCCGAACCCAACTTTTAAATGGATAGGGTTGGGAATAGTTTTCAATTCCGGACCTGGACCCGATGAAATATTCCATAGTAAATAAAAAATATTTGAACTTTTGAAGTTGATGCATCAATTTTAATAGGACTTATAGATGAGAGATCTCTAAGGCTTCATTTGGTTCGGATATAAGTAAGAACTGTCTATTTCAGGGATAGGTATATGTTCAGGTATAAACAAAAATTAGACAAATTTTACATTTTGTTGAAAATTGAGTTATTTCCGGGAATAAGAAAAATAGCATTTGGATTTTGGATAAATAAGATGGAATAAGAAGAATATTAGGAAGTTATAAATAGAAAATAATGATATTGCCCGTTATATTATATTTGAATTTAAATTTTTAAATTATATATTTAAATTTTAAATTTAAATATATAACTTTTAAATTTTATAAATTCAAATTTTAAATTTAAATTTTTAAATCTCAAATTTGAAAATCCAATTTTCTAAATATTAAATTATAGACATTTAAAAACTACAAAATTTTATAATAAATACTATTCCTCTGCTATTATAGTACAATAACTCAATTCATATGTGTATTATAAAGGGTTAAAAGAAAACTATTTCCATGTGCCTCCAAATGCATCTATTTATAGTACAACAACTCAATCATATATGTACTATAAAGGATACAAGAAAAACTATTTCCTTGTGCCTACTCAGTGTTGCCCCCAAATGCACGGAGGTAGGGCTGGCAAATGAGCAAGCCGGCTCGCGTTCGACTTGCGTTCGGCTCGATATTTGGCTCGCTTGAGCTCGACTCGAAATTAAATGAGCCGAGCTTGAATAAAAAAAAAGGCTCGAAATTCATTTCAAGCCGAGCTTGAGTATTACTCGGCTTGTTCGAATTACGCTCGAAAAGCTCGAAAAGCTCGAATATATATATATATATATAGTAGAACTACTATGCTATCGAAAGTATAGAAGATCTGGTGCTTTTGATTTTTTGATTCTTAGATCAACCCCTTTAATCATTTCTTATCTTTGGATTAATACTATTATTACCTTGTAGGGACCACTCAATCCTAAGGGTATTATTTAATCCTAGGGGGGACCGCAATCATCCCAACCATATAATTTTGCATATAATTCTTAACCAAAAGGTCAAAAATTCAAAAACATCAAATCCTCTATATTTTCGATAGCATAGTAGTTCTACACTATATATATATTAAAAAATATATAAATATAATATATTTTAATTATATATAGGCTGAGTGAATAATCTGAGTTTAGTTAAAATT
>NW_017892015.1:1973-5786 GCF_001540865.1 Ananas comosus | reverse complement strand
ATGGCTAATATATTGGATTCTAAATTTTATCTTGTCTTCTCTATAACCTCCTCCTTCTTCTATTGATTTGATTATGAAATAATTATTTTCTGTTAATTAATGTAAGAACCATTATGAATACGTTAGTACAGGTGGCACTGAATAAGGAGATTAATTAGGTATGGATTGATATATATTGGTAGTTTAGTATTGTCTACTATTTAAGTTAAAATGAAACTTATTAGTGTATAGGATTGGTATTAATTTATTTTTTAAATTTGAAGAGATATTAATATAAAATTAATTCAAACCTAATAATAAAGGTTGTACGTGTTTGAGGGTTTGTTTCGGATAAATTAAAACCTTGTGGGTTCTCCCAGGTATTCGGTTTTATTTCAAAATTTAATGTAAATATAATTTATTTGTGTTTGTTGAAAACATACTCATAATAAAGTTACCTACCGTCTATAGAACGTTAGATAGGTCTATCAAAGCTTACCGTCTTTTTCTTTTAAATTTGATGAATGGAAAATTAGAAAACGTTACAGTTACTTACCGTAACTTTAAGTTAAACCTTGATAGAAAAGTACAGATTTAGTGATACGATTTTATTTTGTAGTAAGTACAAATTTAAATAGCCAGGTACTACGTGTTCCACGTACGTTGTTAAAGAGGATTTCACCTCTTCTTGAGAAAGTACAGGAATCTTCCTCTTATAAGAGGTGTACAACCACATTTGTATACGAAGTATGTGGGGTGTTTGTAAACTAATATTAATCAAAGGATTTTGATTTTAAATTAGGCAGTTTATTAGATGTTATAGATTTATCGTATGCATATTCTTTAATATATAAAATTTTTTTGACCTTCGATCCGTATTTCATTACAGTTTCTAGATTATCTCTTTCGTATTAATAAAGAAAATATTCTTTAACCATAGCTTTATAGTAACTAGTATAAATTAATTATTCAGTTTAAGATTAAAACTTAGGAGATGGTTATTTAAAAGATCACGTAAAATACGTGCTTTACTCATTTCTCTTTGTATTTCTCGTGATTTATATTATGTAATTATTTATATATTATGTAATTATCCGTATTATTTTACTCTCATGATTTTAATTTTTTAATAAACTCTTTTATTATCTATTTATCGACTCGTTTCTCTTTAACTCTATCTTTTTTCCCGTCCTGTGTTTAATATGAATAAGTAATTTGAGGAGGTACATCCTCACCTTTGCTCGAATGGAGCCGAGTTTAAGTCGAACTTTAATTAAAGCCCGGATTTAAATTCGAGTTCGAACCTAACTTTAATTAAGCTCGGCTCGAGTTCGCTCGGATTAAAGTTCAGCTCGCTCGAGCTCGGGATTTGTTCGGCGAACTTTAAGAGTTGAAATATGCTAGTTATCAAATTAAACATATCTTGTAATAGATATTAAACTATGTTTTTATACAGATTATCAAGTTTCATGTTTTATTAATATTCAGCATAAATACTAGTTTCAATAAGTAGTATCAAAGCAAATAACGCTTCCAACGGTGCATCACTTATGACACATGAGTTAAATTTTAAATAAAAAAATTATGAGTTATGGTAGTACTTTATTTATATTCTTCATCTTTTTCAAATCACTTGCTTAGGTGATAAAGAGAGAGGCGTCATCCACTACTCACATGCACGGACGAGCACGAAACAGATTGCCGCACGCGGTCTTGGCTACCCATTTCAGTTTACCCACACTTCAACTTTATCTTTTATTTTATTTTTTTTTGTTTTAGCTTAATTATCTATTTTATTGCATTTTTACCTTACTTGAGAATGATCATCAAAATAGCCATTGGACCCACGCCTTCTATTGGCTGCCTACAGCAGCAGTCCTTGTTGGCCACCTATGCAGGCACCTTTGCCCATATATGAGAGGGGGGTTCAGGATGGTACACCATAATCTTATCCTCCTACTTTTCTACTCTTTGCATCTCCATTATAATAAAAATGATGTATAGCGATATTTTAAAATATTGGCTTATGTCAAAAAAAGTGCAGCGAATAAATTACCGATACTTTTTAAAAGTGATGCTATATGTGGGGTCGCTATCACTACAACAAAAACGGTTTATAGCGACACTTTTAAATGTAGGTACATGTCAAAAAAGTGCTGCTAGCTAAAATTACCGACACTTTTCGGATTATAGCTCGTCTTGCGCTCGCCGAGTGAACGGTGGGGATGACAACCGTAACTGGGATACACCTTGGTAGATTATATTAAACCTCAATTTTGTATAATTAGTAGTTTTATTATACATCAATTGTGGATAAATTAAACGGTGTACTCTGTGTGCTTCTCAACCTACTTGGTTGGGTTTGACAAACAAATGGTATTAAATCAATACATATAGTCGCCATGGTTTTGTATTATTTAACTACCATCCAAATTAATCGACCCGACAACATTAAACCATTACAAACTACATCTATCACAGTGTGATTAAAATTAATTAATCAACCTTTAATTTGGGTAATTTAGTCCTCCTTTATAACAACGAACCTGGACCAGGTGGTACAGTCGGTACTTGGTCGAACACCTTAAAAACTCTATCTCGGGAATTTTACTTTGATACTTGATAAATTAATTACATTAGTTATTAGAAATTGACTAGATATATACTTTCGAGCTCGCCAAAATTTAGGATAATAGAACCACAGTTAATCATCGTCTTTTGTCGTAGTTCCTAAATGAAAGTTTTTAACGTACGTTCTTAGCTATAAATTCATAATGCCTCTTTTTTTCTCATCTACTCCTAGACACCCAGCTCCGTACAATTCGTGACAAGATCTTCGTTCTAACAGTGAAGTGCACACTCCGAGGCCGTTAGTAAAGATTGCCATATTACTGGTACTCGATGAGGTAGCTAACCGTGCAGAGATTCTATCACATTATGCTTGTTCGTTTCTACTGCTCTCTGTCGTTTTATATTATTTCGAGTGTTCTTCTCATTTCGGGTTTTTGTTATAACATTTCGTCTAATCTCGTAATGTTATCTTAATCCAATATCCCTGTAAAAAAACTTATAAAAACACATTCACAGAATAAATATGATTTAAAAAATTTTTTTTAGATAATTCCGGATTTATATTTCGAGTTAAGTTAGCTTTTGTTTTTCAAAAACATGAGTTGGTTGGGGTGGTCGAGTGAGCCGGACTATTGTTTGTTTTTTCCTTCATTTCTTTTTAACTAGTGGTAGAAGGGAAGAGGAGGAGGTGATGGCATCGGTTGCTCCATTCCAAGGCCAACGACCTCAAACCGGCGCTCCTAGAATATCCCTAGCATCTCCCTATGCTAGCGGTACATAGGAAGGTGGTATCCAACGACTTCTTCACTAACGGCTTGTAGTTGCGCCGGGTTGTATATGTGATGTTGTCTTAATCTAATATCCCTGTATACAAACCCTGTGAAAACTCATTCAAGTAAATACGATTTTGAATTTTTGTGTAGATGATTACGGATTTATATTTCGGGTTAGGTTGTTTTTTATTTTCTAATGAGATGAGTTGGGTGGTGTGGATCAGGTAAACCGGGTTAATGTTTGTCTTTTCTTTTTTTTTTCTTTTTAGTTAATGGTAGAAAAGAAGAGAAAAGTGAGTTAGGTGACTTTAAGATCTGCTTCTCGGAAATGACAGCAGGAGGAGGCGGTGGCGTCGGTTGCTCTATCTTAAAGCCGCCAACGATTTACGAATTTATTCACAACCATTTAATCGTCGTAAGAAAATCCAATATCGCTGTGAGAAATTGACAGTGATATATGGATCGCTGGGGTGTATATCGTTGTGAAAAA
>NW_017892015.1:0-1815 GCF_001540865.1 Ananas comosus | reverse complement strand
TTTGGCATTATGGGTTCGAAAGTTTCTAATTTATTTTCTAAAAGTTTAATATCTAGATAGTATATAACGTGTGGTGGATCGTTGTTCGGAGCGTCGGAATCGAACAACTTATGAGTACGAAGTGCTTATATGATATGAGTATTTAGTAGCCTCATATATATTCTTATATTTTAGTTGGATGGGTTATTTGTGCAAATTCAATGATTGTACCAATAATTTTTCGCTGTTGGATCACTCTTTTGATGATTTGAAAATTTGGCTTAAATAGTATAACCAGTGAACCCTCACCTAGGTTCAGGGCTGAGGGATCACTATTTAATGTGATATATCATCCTGGCCTTACAATTTTTTATCAGGGTTAAACTTGATGAATAAAAGGACGTTTTCTTAATGTATTCACTATATTATATTATATTATATATGTATTATTATATATATTATATAGTTATATATTATTATTATTAATATTAGTATTATATATATGTTATTATATATTATATATATTGATTAGGTACTATATATCTATATTACGGGCTTCAAGTATATGTCTGCTTATTATCTTAGAGTTCAATTATGATCACCGTTAAATATGTTTTAGGGTATATGAAGTTCTTAGAAATAAAATTTTAGTTTCTTTCGACATCGTTTACTTAGTAAATAAATTATGTCAAAATGGACGGTGGAAATTGAATAATCTTTAAAATTTGAGTATAGGACTTTTAAATTCAAAGGTAAAAAATTGTTAACCTTAATATAGATAGTTTAAAGTATTTTCTATCAAAATTTGAAGAAATTTATATTCTTCTACACCGTTAAACTCGAAACTCGCCATAGTAGCCATTGAAAATTGATAATTTTGAAATTGCTTGATCATAAAGTAAACTATATGGAAAAAATATAAAATTTTATTTCTAAAAACTTTAAATATCCTAGATCAGTTTTAACGGTGTGGATCATTGATTTGAATACCCTAAGATAAAAAACGGGACTATAGTACCGGAGCCCCGGTACTATAGATAGTATAGGAGACTAGCGCTCTCTCTCTCTCTCTCTCTCTCTCTCTCTCTCTCTNATATATATATATATATATATATATATATATATATATATATCTATATATATATATATATATATATATATGAGTCCAGCTACTATACTATTATGAGTACGATCGCCTTCGTACACATAAGTTGTTTTTGATGATAGAGCTTCCGAATCGACAACCCACACTGTTAAACGTTATCTAGAGCATTTAAAATGTCTAGAAATCATATTTTATATTTTTTGATATCATTTACCTTACGATCAATATCTCACAAAATTGATAATTTTTAACGGCCGGTATGTGATACTTGCTAGTTTAACGGTGTAAAAAAATCGGAATAGCTTGAATTTTAATAGAAAATTCTATTCATTGCCTAGATAAAGACCAATAATCCCGATCTTAAATTGAAGGATCCGATCATTCATTTTTAGGACGTCGTTCGATTTTGACCGTTCATTTTATATCCGTTTGTTGGACTTTATAATGGTTTCGAAAAGTTTCAAAATTTATTTTCTAAAAGTTTCAAATACTCTAGATCATATATAACGGTGTGGATCGTTGATTCGGAAGCCCGAACATCGAAAACAACTTATGAGTACGAAGGGCTCTATACTCATATGAGTATAGTAGCCCTACTATATATATATATATATATAGTTGGACTGGGCTACTATTAGTAGCAAAATCCCATTATTGCTACCAATTTTTTAGCCTTTGGATCAACTCTTTTCATTATTTCTAACCATTGGATTAAATACTATAACCCAGTG
>NW_017892014.1:0-9960 GCF_001540865.1 Ananas comosus | reverse complement strand
AATAATTTCACTTTAAACTGATTATCTTTATACGACTGTTTACATGCAAATATCTATATAAAATGAATCTTTTAGAGCAAGGTTTAAATTAGTTAATCTTTTTAATATAGTTTCCATACCAATATTTGGTCGGTTCTTTGTCTGGTACCTCCATTGATCAAATGGACCATGTTCTTCTCTCTTTCATGATCCTCTACCCTTTCATCCTTCTCTTCTGGCTCACTACCCTCAAAGCGTGGTATTAGACTCTGTACCCCACCCAAAAGAGAGGAAAAGAATATCAAAGCTAAGCACATGTGGAACTTCTCACACAACTCCCAATCATTTAAAGGGTATTAAAAATCTCTTAGAAAAAAGAAATGCAACATATGTTGAAGAATTTCAAGTAGTTTAGAAGAAATGTAGAGTATGTCAACTTTAACCAAATGGCTTCTTAACCAAAACTAGAAAGTCAAAAAAAATATCATAGTCAACTATCTTTCACCGATAGTACATCTAGTACGGTAGGCTAAACGTTTAATAAATGGCACCCAATATTGTCTCAAATTTAAAATCTAATTACTTCATATTTTTAATTGAGTTTATTTTCTAAAAATAAATAAGTAAAAAGAAATGAAGCGGATAACTAGCTAGCTTGCCACCTTTCCTTTTTTAAAAAAGAAAAAAAAACTTCCAAGCATTGCATCACCTTCCAAAAGTGGTCCCTCTGGGTATTCTTGGGTCCAGTTCTTTTCTAAAACTAAAATTTCACAGCCAATCAAGTTGTGTAGATGTTATAATGATCACATAACAAAACTAATTAATATATATACAGTACTATCTCCATAGTAGATACAAGTGTAATTCGTTTTGTACTTACATTTGAAGAGAGTATTTGAAAGAAGTTAGATGAAGATGTGCTCCAGGTTCTTGAAAGAAACTCCATTGCCTCTTGAGGGCTTTTAGGAATCTCTAGAGGGCTACAACATTTCGCGATCTGCGGTTTCCCTCTGCATAACTCAAGAGGTTTGGGTTCATCTATCCGCTCCATCCTCTTGTCCTACGCGAATACGCGCGTATATTAGATAGAAAAATTAGCAAAAGCAAAGTGATTAGTGAAAAGTATATGTTACAACTACAATGATGAATAATCTTGCCAACTTAATTTGGCTTAAAAACTAGGGCAATCTCACCATTGTATAGGGCGAAGAGCGGCGCAGGAGGAATGAGACCTTTCCAAACTTCACTCCATTTCTTGAGTGCTCCATTTGATTAATGATTACTTAAAACCTACCGAGAATATTAATCCAGTACATTAATAATCCAGCACATTAATTAATCACAGTGAAAAAGGAAATTAAAATGTAAAAACACATAAGTTAAGGCGAGGAAATTATATAAGAACAATTACACTTTGAATAGAAGGTCAGCTAGTGGTTGGGGATAGCTAAACAACTGGCTTAGCGATCTTATATATACATTCTAAAAGAAGAAGGCTTGATGAGGCACGAGACATGCATGAATGATTATCTAGGGTTTCTACGATAGACTACTGTTACTAATTCTCTGTTACATTAAAGAATACGTTATTGTTTTTATCGACAGCTATCACATATGGCAAATGACTCAAGTTCGAAATCTAATTGCTTCATGTTTTTAAATATGTTTAATTCTAAGACAATAAATAAAGCAGCTGAGGTATTATCTTTTTCTCTCAAATTGCTTGTCCAAAAAATTCATATGGCATCGTAGATTGCGCGCACGGACTATTAATAAGTCATAACGGTATCATTATTCTGAAAATTTGTAATAGTATGTATATCATTATGTACCAGGCTTGAATCAAATCACATCCGCCAAAGTTTGATTTTATTCGATGGATTGAGGGTCGATTCAAGAAGTATACATTAACATTATCCCTCAGTCCAAAGTGGGCACCTAATTAACCCGAAAATCTCCTCGGATTGTGTGAATCTGGAATTTCGGATTGAACCCAGCCCAGTTGCAACCTAGAACCCTAGTTATTTTCTAATAAGAATGAGTACAGTAAGTGTACATACACTAATAACAAAATTAACTACATTTTCTAAGCTCCTCCTAGTTCAGTGCATGATCCCAATACGGAGAACTCAGTTCACGTGAAACTAAGAGAGCAAATGATGGAATGGATATTTGGAGGCTATTTTCTTATAATGGCATGTCGTTAATTTCGAGTGACTAAGTATATGGATTGGAGCCGTTATTAAGCATAAACCAAGAAGTTACAGAGAAACCACGTGTTGATGCTCCCCTGCTGTATCTTTCATGATTTTGTGAAGACCACTTTTTGGTATTATCATTTTTTTTTTATTTCATAGATTTCAAAATCGGGATCTTGTGTCTGTACAACTCTTATCCCGAAGTCTATACTTCTAGAACTCGAATCTCCTTTAATTTAGCTAAGGGTTCAGTGAATGGTATCCGAGATCACAAGTTCAAATTTTAATTGATTTATATTTTCAGATAAATTTTTTTTAAAAAAAATAAACAAAACGGATTGTATGCTACATTTCTCATAAAAAAAGAATTCCATTTAATTTTTACTTCTGTGCCTTACAACTTGGAATATCAATGGATAGCGAGATCACTGAACCTCACGAAAAGTGAGCTTTTACCCCAGGTGGAACTTTTGTAGTTATGCTTTTTTTGTAAAATTATTCCAAACAATATCAAGATCGATTACGTTTAGTTCACGATTTGTAATATTTTGATTCATATTTTGTACTAAAAATATTTTGATCATTATCATTCAACTCAAGTTGGTATTTGTGGAAGGTGTGAGTAAAATGGTAGAAGCATTATAAATTACTTGGTGATAGAAATATTAGATTACCACAAATTAAAAAGTATTCTCAATTACATGTTTGATGAGAATCATCGGTAGTTCATTAATAAAAATACATTTGTTCTTACTAAGCATATTTAACCATTGGTAAGTTACCATTTTAAATATAAAATATACAATATTTTTAAAATATTACAAATTTTAAACAAAACTGTTCCTAATAATTTCTAACCGAAGCCCCTTTTTTTCCCCTTATTGTGCGTGTGGGAACTAAGTTCCAATATTGCAAGTACTATCAAAATTTTAAGATTTGAGCTCAACTCTGCGCCCGGAAAAGAAAAGAAAAGAAAATTCAGCAACAAAATAAGTACACTCCCTAACCGACCGTCTCCAGAACAAGTGGCAAAGGGTTTAATAATTGGTACCCGAGGTCCCAAGTTCGAATTCTAGTTGATTCATATTTTCAGCTAAATTTATTTTTAAATAAAATAAACTAAGCGGGTAGCGTGCTACTTATCTCTCTCAAAAAAAAAAAAAAAAAGAGTACACTCCCTAAGCAATCAAGTGTTGATACCTTTATTACTGCATTAAGAAAGCTTCAACGTAGTGCCCCAAAGTACTTTTATTGCTAAATTACTTAAGCATCAAATTCATTTGCTATTTAGAATTACAGGTGAGAAGAACAACTTTAATCCAAATTGCGTAATATTTTACACCCTGTCTACACCTGTCTACGGTACATCAACCAACAAATAAAATAATTAAAATATAAATATGGAAGTGAAAAAAAATTCTTTACTCTTTCATTTTGCTCTTATTTTTTAAAATATATATATATAAAGGCCTCACATATATAGAATCTTTACAGTGGTTTTACTGATATGGATTTGATATTGTGGATTATTCGCTAACTCTGTATGAAGATAAGAATAGAAAATAAAATTTTATGCCAAACTCGTCCTAAACCTCCTATTTATGTTATCAGTTACTGCATATTATAGAAAAAGTCAAAATCATATTCGCGGTTGTCACAAATCATTTCCAGATTTATAAATAGCCCAAGTTATTCAAACACTAAAAACAATTTGTTTACACCGACCGTCCCTAGAGCAAGTGGCAAAGGGCTTGGTGATTGATATCCGAGACCCAAGTTCGAATCTTAGTTGATTCACATTTCTAGCTAAGTTTATTTCTAAATGAAATAAACGAAGCGGATAGCGTGCTACCTATCTCTAAAAAAAAAAAAAAAAAAACAATTTGTTTACAACTCCATACATAGGATTCTTTGCGTAAGGTATATATTACCATTTGTCAGTATAATCGATTTGCTTACAACTTTGTTGATCTGCACCATCTGATGTGAATAGTATAGATTCATCCCTTTTTAATGAGAGGCGCGCGGGATCATCTTCTTCGAAAACTTTCCATCATGTATGTAAAAATAGTTTTAGGAGGATAAGAGAAGGGAATAAGGAAGCCACTTTATTCCTAGCATATTCCAGAATCTATCTTCTAATCCTCGTAACAACCACGCAACATAGTGTCCCATACCTTGTTGAACCTTTGGTTGCTACATTAAAAAAAGAAGCTTCAGGGTTCATTGGTATCTCCCACTGTCTATTGTACTACAAAGGAAGAGGTACTGTGCTACAAGGGAGAATGATCCTCTATGGGCCAGGCTGTAGGAAATTTCTACATTTCCACTTTCCTATTCAAAAAGGCATAAATAGTTTTGTAATCTAAATTCTTCCAAAGAGCTTATGTTGAAGTCGTATCAGAAGTTTCAAGTTAGAGCTTGTCACTGTCTAAGGTTTATTTCAACTATCCGCCACAACAGAAGCTCCCTTATAGGAACAAAAAACTTAGTTGGACTCGCAAAAGATAATCGTCCAATTAAAACTCTTTTCGATTGTGCGGTAAACTGGAAGCAGCAAACGAGGATCTTACAATACCATGCAGACAATTTAATCAAGAGACATTAATTGTATTAAGATTTACAAGGTTTTGTCTTTTTAACAGTCCACAAAAGAGATTGTACTTAGTTCTAAGATACATTAGCAATTGTGACAGAATGAAACCTGTGATAATACATACTTAAATACAACAACATCGCCAATTTCGTTAGAAAAGGCTTATGAATGTATACTTAAATACAACATCGCCAATTTCGTTAGAAAAGGCTTATGAATGTATAATCATAGTTTGATATTGGACTAAAGCTAGTTAAAAAATATCAAGTTTCTATAGATAATGAATGTCCTGCGCTGCTTATCTGATTCTTTTTGTTCTCGTAAAAGTTGTCGGGGACCATACCATCTCAAAAATCAAGCTTCTCTTTTCTTGCCAATGTGATCTAATTCTCCAAGTATGGCCCAAAGGTTTGGATCCTCAAAATCCTTTATCAGCAAGCTCGCTCCTGCCTCCTTCAGTAACTTCTCGGGATTTCTTGTCGCCAGGCCTACCACAGGCATCCCTGCAGCCACGCCAGCTTGTATCCCCGACGCAGAATCCTTAGGGAAAAAAGAAATGTTTAAAAGTTTTTAGATCATCGGCCATTGCGTTCACACATATAACCCTGGAAATATGCCAAATTGCCTAGATATCCCAGCAAAGTTGGTATTTGCAGATGCGACCATTTGAATCCGTCTTTATCTGCCTCCGCGCCCCTGCTAGGGGTATTTATGCAAACTTCATGAATACACGACAAGGGCGCTCGAGCAAACAAGCACAGTTTCCACGACGAATAAGGAGAACTAACCAAATTTACAGGGATACTTGCACAATTTTGCATATTTGCAGGGATTATATGCCGAGAAAAAAAAAACCTAAAAAATGAAGAATCATTTCTGGTTATAGCACAAATTTGGATATACCTCAAATACAAATGTGTGATTAGGGGATGCTTTGAGAAAATTGAGGGCCTCTAAGTAAGGATCAGGGAATGGCTTAGCTCTTTCGCACTCGCTACCCACTACAAGAAACTGGAAGAAGTCAGTGAGACCGAGTATTGAGATCATAAGTTCTGCATTTGCCCTCGGAGCGTTAGTCACTGCTGCGCGCTTCAATCCACGTTCCTCGATCCATTCGCACAGCTTGTGAAGGCCATCTACTGCCTTTAATTGCTCGGATGCTAGCCTGAAATTTTTGTTATTTCTTTGTTGGATCACTCACAAAAAGAAGTATACTAAGCAAATTTTTTGGCTTATTACAGATCAATAAGGTCAAAATTGTATATGTTATGATATCTGGGTAATTTGGCTTCTTCGATCATGCAAGTTTCGCTGATTGATATCTATCAACCAGATCGATAAGGTAACAAATGTAGATTTTATGATATCTAGTGAACAATGTAAAGATTGTGGTACTTCTGGTGAAGTTTCATGCATTTTAGCTGCTTCTTAGTAACTTACTTACCTGCGAAACATAGCTTCCTTGTCATCCATGAACTTCGCCGCCCGTTCATGATCACCATCCGGAAATAATGCTCTGCCAATATCTTCATTGAATTTACCGCTGATTTTCTCGACGAAGAATTCCTCAGTTATGGGGACGCCGTTATTGAAACCTATCTGTACAAGATTCGATTTATTATCAGAGCAAAACGCACGGCGATTGCCCCCAAAATAGTACTCGTCGAGAAGCCATACCTCTTGTAGCATTTCTCGAAAAGCGTAGTAGTGAATAGGATCTGAATCGCATAATGTGCCGTCTATATCGAAGAGTATCGCTTCCAACGGTGCAAGTTTTGAGAAAGGGCATTTGCTACAGGAAACAGAAATGGTTACACTTGTTCCTTCTGAATCATTGCACAATAACAGAACATGAGATGCACGCAATGCAGGACCGATAAGTAGAGCCCAACTAGATATGATGACAATTTGCCACACAATCATGACAACTCAATCGTCTGAGTTGAGTTCTGTGTGATTTTTTTTTTTTTTTTGCTAAATTTGTTGTTCTTTTCTTTATTAGATGATGAATTTTTCCCTCTGTACTAAATTTTTTATACAATAGTTCAATATAAACCCCAAATTTTTTCTGCNGAACCTAAATGAGTGCATAAGCTTGTAGCAGTACTCTCTATTCTTAGGAAGTAAAAAATAGCCTCCTTAGAATTGCTCCCAGCTCCAGGCAATGTTACCATCAAACCTCAGTTCAAAAGTTATATCATTTATATAGAACATGAACTCAGAATTCTGAGCAGTGAATGTCTGAACTATGTCTTCCAGCAAAAAACTCATTTGGAATGTGTAAAAATTTGCTACCGCAACCTCAAAAGCATCCGACCTTTCATATCAGCTTAATCCTTAAGCACCATCCACTATTTGCTCAAAAGATTTTAATCCAAGATACAAATGAGTTTTACATTTGGTATCAACTATCTTGGAAGTTACATTTACAAATTAAGAAGAAAAAGAATTAAATCTCACCAAACATTGTGTTGAAGGAATTTGGAGGCGGCGTCAGCATAAAGTTTAAGCCCAAATAAAAGATCAGCCCTAAAACGACTGCTACAATAACGAAGGATGGAACTGCCAACGCCCAATACCTGTCAGTAAATTAAAATTATTTGACTAAAAAGAAAACAAACATAAGACAATCAAGGGACACCTATTCAAATAAATATATGGAAATAAAACCACCTTTTCAGGTTTTTACAGCACGGTGAATTTAGACGTCTTAATGACAATAAATTGATACTACAAACTCTGACCCTGTTCGACAACAACCAAATCGTAGAATTTTATGAAATTTGAATTCACTTTCCTTAATTCCCTTGTTTGGATACCTATTAATTCATGTAGAGGTTTTTTTTATGGTTTGGCGGATTTCAATAAGCATAAGTAATTAGGATAATTTGAGGCCCGATTGGCCAAATTATATACTCTCTAAACATTATCAAATGTAAACATGACCAAGGGGAAAACAGAAAAGTAAACAATGGAATTTGATCTAATCACGCTTCATCCTAAACAACAGATTTCAACTCAAAATCCTAATAAATTCGATTCACTGAATAACAAAACTAGTTAATTTCTATCATAATTTAGCACCACATGGCAGGAATTAAGAACCCAAACACCTGTAAGAAATCAATAGCAACCTACAACAAGCATCAAGAGGGAAAGAGAAAGATCGAACGCTTAACTTGCTAGGATAATAAGTGATTCCTAAGGAATGCAACCACCGCTCGGGTATATAGGCCCACACCAAGAAGATCACTGCACCAAACAAGAGAAATCACCCAATAAACGCTCAATATTGATCCAAAACCCTGGATTCGAACACAGATACCCAAAGAGATCGTGATCGGTTCAAAGAGAGTACGAAACCGGTGGCGATCACGGTGGTGATGGATCCGACGAAGCCGTAGACCTCGGAGGGCTTCGGCCCATGCTCAGCGGCGAACGCGGCGCCCCTCATCTTCGTCTCCTCTAACCCCTTCTCCTGGAGCTCGGCAATGGCGGCGGAGGTGGAGGCAGAGGAGGAGGCGACCCTCGCCCTCCTCTCCCGTAGGAGGCTCATCGTCCTCCTAGGGCTACTCACCACCAGCGAAGTCGGGGACGAAGGCCCCTCTTCCATCGGCTTCTCCATTCTCCGACGACGAAGAAGAATCGCTATTCCCGTAGTTACTGGAGTTTTTCCTCTAATCCTATTCCTGTGAGGGTTCAGATTAACCCATGACCCGATCCAGTAATTCGAGCCCGGTCTGATTCGGCCCTACATTAAGACAAGGATTTTAGAATGGCCCTAGCCCCGTTTTGGACCTTCCGAGGCCCATTTCCTAAATAAAAAATAAAAAAATGATCACGGAGTATGCTGGTCACGTGCCGACCGCGCCACACTACGCTGAGTAGCAAGCAATTCTCGATGAGTAGAGCTATTTTACTATCGAAAATATAAAGAATCTGATATTTTTAATTTTTTAGCCCTTAGATCAATATTTTTTATCGTTTCTAACTTTTGAATTAATATTATTATTATTTTATAAAAACCATTCAATTCTAGAGGGGACTGCGATCATTCCAATCATATAATTTCCGATCTAAGGGCCTAAAAGTCGAAAGTATCAAATGCTCTATATTTTTAATAGCATAGTGGCTCTATAGATTCTCAATCAGCAAAAGATGAATTTTAGGTTTCGTAGTCTTAACTCACTCACTACCCAAAAAGATCACAAAGTGGCCATCCTTGCTCTCCAATCCATCACCTATAGCAAATCAACAGTTAATTTTATGTGATTCGCTAGGACGACCTCTAATGTAAGCGCAGAACCTTAATTAGAATGTAGGTTTACTGTTCTTTTCCGATTTCCATTCTAATGTGATCATCCTTCAAATTCCCACAACCACCACCTCTCTCTCTCTCTCTCTCTCTCTCTCTCTCCAAATGTCTTCATTAAACCCTGAGATTTTCATAGGTTACTATTCACTTCCAGTCCCATGTGATTGGTTTGATCCAACATTTCTTGTTAAGGTAAGGTGCAGCTATTGAGAACTAGTAACAGTGACCCCTATATATATATACCTATGCATTAAGTTAATGAATATACATTCTTACTGGACATAGCTAGTGATAGTAATAATCGACTTCTCAAATAGGGTATATATACCCCTATTTAATCAAAAAAAAGATAAGATAAGATAATATAATATAATCATTGTTCATGCAATAGAATTGGGTGTCAATGACTAGTTTATACACATGTAGAATGGAGGTAGCTTCTTTACTTAAGCACAGATTTTCTGCAAACTCTGTGTGAATGAAGTACTTGCACACCACAATATGACCGTTCATCGAAATGCTGGTTGTTTCCTAACTCTCAACCCTCCAACCGGAAACTAAAATATGCTTCGCCTTTTGATAAAAAACAAGATTAAACGGTGCATAGAAGAAATTTTTTGCATGATGAGATGTAACGGGAGAGGAGGAGAACGTTGCCATTCAAAAGTTGTGGTGTTCCGCTCATTTCATGCATCGGAACTAATTATTAGCCCTACGAGACTTATGGTAGTTTGATGCTGCTTTATTCAGTTATCCAAAGAAAACAAGATGCTGGTGAATGTACTTAAAGGTTGATGTTTGCTTGTTTTGTTTTAATGGCACAATTTTTTTCCAAATTTGTTCCAAATGCATTATCATGCCATAGTTTGATC
>NW_017892013.1:0-9965 GCF_001540865.1 Ananas comosus | reverse complement strand
TGGGATTTCCTATTGTATTTACTCTATGCCTTATTTAGTGGATTTACAGCTTTACCTTATATCTTGTTGTAGCATTTAGACATTTATTATGCTCTGATACTCCTAGATGTCTTTTATTATTGCTTTTATTATTGTTGTTTTTAGACGCCTTATATGTTGAAGACAGATGGCGGGTCTGGGCACGCGCCGGGCGGGCTTCCGCTGGGTCCCGGGGCGTGACATTACCGGGACTGCCACCGCACCGGTGGAGTTAAAGGAGCTAAAAGGCCAACTGCAAGACTTGCTCGATAAAGGCTTTGTGAGGCTGAGCGTGTCACCGTGGGGAGCTCCGGTGCTATTTGTGAAGAAAAAGGATGGCACACTTCGACTCTGCATGGATTATCGCGAGTTGAACAAAGTAACGATAAAGAACAAGTACCCGTTGCCAAGGATTAACGATCTATTCGATCAGTTGCAAGGGTCCAAGGTGTATTCGTAGATTGATCTCCAATCGGGGTATCATCAACTAAAGATTAGGCCGAAGGATGTGCACAAGACGGCGTACCGTACGCGGTATGGCCATTATGAGTTCACGGTAATGCCATTTGGGCTTACTAACGCCCCGACAGCATTTATGGACTTGATGAATCGAGTCTTCAGGCCATTGTTGGATCGATGCGTTGTGGTGTTCATAGACGACGTATTGGTCTACTCGAAAAGTGAAAAGGAGCATCTGAGAGCTGTGTTGCAAATACTCAGACAGGAGAAGCTCTATGCAAAGTTGAAAAAATATGACTTTTGGCTAAAGGAGGTCACCTTCTTGGGTCATGTGGTATCGGGCAACGGAGTTTCGGTAGACCCGAAGAAAGTAGAGGCAATAAAGGTTGGCCTCGCCCGACGAATGTGGCGGAGGTCCGCAGTTTTCTTGGACTTGCGGGCTACTAGCTTCTAAGAGGTAATCTACTTGTTCTCTCCCTCTAGATTAGATTTTTATTGGTGGTTTTGAGATGAAACCCTAGAATGAGGTTTTAGGGCTTATTTTGGGCATTTTGAATCTAGGGCTTTTGGAGCTAAATTAATTGGTTTAGAATCTTCCTTTGTGTTAAATTGGAAGGATTCTAGCTCTCTTTTGGAGCTTGTGAGAGTTTTTCTACGCCCTAGGTGAGTTTTTAGCCCTTTTTCCTTAATGGTTAATGTTTGATCTTATAGTTGATCGTAATGCCCGTATATCTCTTCGCTCAATACTTTTAGGGTATTTTGAGACTCGTGGACAACTTCGTTCGGCGAAATGAGGGACTACGCGACGGTTCGGTGGGTTTGACCTAGCCACACAATGAGAAAATCTCATTTGTGATGTTTTGAGTATCGTTAAATGATAAAACATGCATATGTTAGGTCCTATGTGTTGGCAAGTTTCGTGGGTCGAGTCGGAGTCTTGAAGAAGTCCGGAGCGGCATATTGAAGATCGAAGAATCCAAGACTTCGAAAAATCGGAAAGGACGCAAAACTCGTAGAACTTGAATCACGATGCTTAGGTAAGCTTTAAATCATGTTTATGGTGATTCATACTTAATTATAGGTTTTAGAATCATGTTTTCAAAGTTGTAATTGATTAGAAAGTTTCTAAGAGCTTGTAAAACCCGAAACAATGCATTTTCAGCAAAAATTGCATTGTTGTGCCGGTACAAGGGTTTTCTGTCCAGGGTACAACCATCAGCGTTTGCACAGAGAAGTTTGATGGTTGTTCCGGTACAACCTTCACGCTGTACCGGTACAAGCCTTGTTCCGGAACAAGCTGCAGCCTATCCAGGGTACAGAGCTTCGCAGAAAAATCTTCCGTCATGGTGTATCCTGGACAGCTTTTCTTGTTCCGGTACAAGGTGCTGATTTTGGAAAGAAACTTTCTAATCCTAATTTGTTTTGATTCTAAAGTCTATAAATAAGTTATTGGGGTTCTCTAACTGATTAAGCATCACGAAATTACATGTTTGAGAAACCCTAGAGGCTCGGATTTCATCAAAAACCTATTTTCTACAAAAAGCCTCTTTTAGATCAAATCATTCAAATTTTTTCCATCCAAATTAACCCATTCTTGAATGGTTTCATTATAAAACTCACTTTTTTGAAATTAATGAATTTTTTTTGAAAACGTTTTTTTGATTTTGTTATTTTTTTGAAATTTTTAACAAATACATATCTAAATGTTCATTATAATGAAATTTTTTGGATAAAAAGTTCTTTAACTTATATGAATCTTTTTAAATTTTAAAAAGTGAATACGATCTTTAAAAGTTATTTTTTTTTTTTTCGAAAAATTTTTTTTTTTCCATTTTGGTCCGCTTGTTAACGCGAAAAAGCAAGAAACCCGTTTGTTTTAAAACCGGCTTACAAGGGTTTCTTGGCCGGCGACAGCGAATATAACCGGGTTAATAACGCTCGGTCTTCCTTTCTCAAAAAACTCAATCGTTTTTCCCAAAATCTTTTTGGTTCCTGGTTAACAGCCAAGAAGACTTCTTCTTTTCATTTCGTTCTTTTTACACATTTTCCCGTGGGAATTTTTCTAAGTTTTTTTTTTTAGCATCAAAAATTTTGTTGAAGTTTTTTAATTTGCGATTTTTGCTGTTTTTTACTGTTCTTGGCGGAATTAAGGGTTTGAATCTCTGTTTTTCTAAATCCATCTTTTTTGAGAATGCAATTTTTGCTATAGATCAGTCGTTTTTTAGGATTTACTTGCTTTTGTTAGAAACAAACTTGAAACAACAATCAAAACAAGGTTTTTATTTTTTGTTCGCTGAATTCTAAAGAATTTTAATCTCCTAATGGTTGCAGTAATTTTTCGGATTTTCAAAAAAGTTTTGATTTTTTTTTGGCCTGAAAAAATTTTTTTTGTAATTATCTGGGTTTTTTAGAAAATAGCCAATTTTGTTGGCATTTTCTTTAATGTATTTTTAAGAAAAATTTTTTCGGCTATTTTTTTTTACAAGAATTTTTTTTTAAAAAATTTGTTTTCAAAATATATGCAATTTTTTTGAAGTTATAGGAAATTCGCAAATTTTTTGCTCCGTCCTTGCTTTTGGTGTTCATTGGCTTCGGGAGACGGAGCGCCGTGGTAGTTGGTGAGGGTTTCGTCATGGAACTTTCTAAAAGACCAACGCACACTGAAAAGCAGAAAAAGCGTCCGGTTTTCTTTGAATCCGAACATTTAATCCCAAAAGGGCCGAGCTTGTTCGCGGAGAAGGAATATCTTGAAAGAAAACCTATTTTTTGGCTAGCGAACTTGACAAAGGCAAAAAGGGAAAATAAACGCCTTGGCGAATCAAATCTCACGGTGGTGGTTCTCGTTAAACTTCGTGAGGGACCGTACAAAAGCCAACTTTTGGCCAGAATGTCCTCCAGCACTGGGCGAAAGGTTGTTTTGGCAACCGAAAGTAAATGTAATAGGCTGGAAAAACGCTTTTGTTTTTTTTGAAAAACTTTTAAAAATGATCTGATTGTCCGGGAATTTGTATCCTTGAGTTTGGACGAATGGCTTTACAGCAATGCACCTATTGAAAGGGCCCTGTTGGAAACGGGTCCCGCGCTTGCCAAGGGGCCCCTTTCGTAGCAAGAAAACTATCCATTTCGGGGAGTTCTTATATGAAAAATGGAGGAAGTGCTGTTTGAAAAGAAATGAAAAATGAAAGAATGGGCCCTTTTATTTTGAAGACTATTGTGCGCAGACAGGGAGATTCCTGTTAACGCCCCTATGATTATTTGGAGAGAATTTGGGAAATGAAATGTGGAACACTACAGGTCCTTTCTCTTACGTCAAGGAGGATTCAAGCCATCAACTCACAATGAAATTCAATCATTCTTCGGAAAAGCCTTATATCAAAGGCGTGCTTTTTTTAACATTGAAACCTTTTTTCAATGGTTTAACATTGATTTTCAAAAGGGAATTTTAAATTAACTTATTAAAATCCTTTGCTTTTAATTCCTTGGTTTTTAACCGAGCTAATATCCGTTTCTTTTCAAGCCAACTTAACTCCGGCACAAAGAAAAGGAATCCGCTTGGAAAAAGAACGAACTAGGTGGTTGGCTTTAAATTTTAATTGGGTCCATCCGCGAGCCCAGCACTTCAAATGGAAATTAAAACAATCAACATTCGCAATTTTCTGATCTGGGGCAAAAGGATGGTACAAACGTGATTCAGCGGTTTTGCCCACTCGACAAGGCAATTCCCTTACTTCTATTTTCCCTGTTTCCCTGATTAGAGGATTCTTCCAAAAGCAAAATGGAAGGTTTTAGATTACATTCTTTTGTGACAAGTTTTTAAATGATGTTTGCCTTTTTGGGGCCCCTAAATTTTTGAAACCAGTCGAACTTGGCTTAAGTCCCTGTTTGACTTTCTCAAGTCCATCCAAATCAGAACCAAAGGGGCAACCTCCTCCTGAAGCATCTTAGTTTTCAAGCAACCCCCACCAAGAAAAAGCAAGCTTTTCTAGCTCTGCTCCACTCCGCCTAACCATCCCTCGAGGGGAGTTTATGAAAAAAAATACTTCTCCTGTAGTTCGGGGGGGCAAAGGCACGACAAATTGGAAAAAAATTCATTTTCAAAGAAATGAATTTTTGCAAAATAAAAGAAGAAGGTGAACAACATTGGAAAAAGGAAAGTTTTTTGAGTCCGACAATCAAAAAAAATTTTGGAAGTTTAAGTTTTATTCAAACAAGATTTGAAAATTGGATTAAGAAAAATGCGGGTTGTAAAGACAATTAATGAATTTTTTTTTGGGCAAAAACCCAACTTCATCTTCCTGCGTCGTATTTCAAGCGGTTCAATCTTTCACCGAACAATCATCCTTCATTCCAATCATCTGGTGAATCGGCCCCTTTGAGGCTGGAAGGTTTTCTTTGGCCGCTGCCGTACGCCGGAGATGAAATTGAATCGATTGAATGAATGATGATGAATGAATGAAGGAACAACGGAGTGGATTCTTCGTCGAACCTTAGTCTCTTTTTTTCACTGCCATTTCTTGGCTGTTTAGGGTGAATGTTTTAGATTTGCTTTGGCTTATCTTTTCTGTAGTATGTTTTTTACTTTTGTTTTAGGCCTGTAACTATGACTAGACAACTCTCAATGTTTTTTCTAGTATGTTTTCCTCTTTCTACTTTGGCTTTCTTTTTGGCAATTTTTGACAAAAGGGGGAGAAGGCGTAGATTGAAGGGGGAGAGCATGGATGAAACGGCCATTGAACTGAAGCAGTAAGGATGATGTTTGCAAGAACAAGAGGGGGAGCAAGTGAACAAACCGGAGAAAAGAGTAGTATCCAGAATTTTATGGTTAATCATTTTCTTGGATGAACTATTTTGGGCAGAAAATTCAAGACTTCAACGAGCTCGCTAGCTTGCGTCTTACAGTTCATATAGTCCTTGTTTTACGGGAGTTTTCTGATGTAATTTTGATTCAATTGTATTTCGGATTAGCACGCGAGGTTCGACTATTTTTTGGTGTGACAATTGAACTTCGTTTTTCTTTAATTTTGTAATTTTGTGAGTTTGTTGTGTGGTTTCTCACGAAATTTGGCCAAAGGGGGAGATTGGTTTTATGGTCGGGAAGGAACAAGCTTAGTAAAGGTCCAAAAATTGCAAATGCTAACTAGCAAGTTTGATTCAATTTCTATGGACGAAAATGAGACCTTTACCGAGTACTATACACGTCTACAAGATGTTGTGAACACATGTGCTAACTTGGGAGAGAAAATCCCGGATTCAAAGGTTGTTAGGAAAATCCTTCGCACTCTTCCGGAACGTTTTTGGGCAAAGGTCGCCGCAATCGAAACGGTCAAACATCCGGACGAGATGAAAGTCGAGAAATTAGTAGGTGCATTACAAACTTACGAAATGACTTTTCCTACTAATCAATCTTCTTCCAAGTCTTCTTCTAAAAGCATAGGTGTTGCATTGAAATCTACAAAGGAGAAGGACGAAGACTCGAGTTCCGACGACGATTTATCAATTGCGGACTTTGAACAACAATTGGCGCTTCTTACGAAGAAGTTTCGTCGGAATTTCCGAAAGAAGAATAGGTCGGACAAGGCTTCATCGTCTAAATCTTCATCATATACATCTAAGGAGAAGAAGCGTGCAAAGGCTTCAAAAGAAAAGGATGTCTTTGAAGGCGAGATTCAATGCTTCAAGTGCAAAGGCTACGGCCACATCGCAACGGATTGTCCTTCAAAGAAAGTTTATAAATCGAAGGCTATGCAAGCAAAGACTTGGGATGATTCTTCTAGTGAATCATCGTCAAGTGACGAAGAAAAGAATGATCAAATTGCCTTACTTGCTAATACTCCTTCATCAAACGTTGTGTGTTTATCCTCTATTGCTACTAACTCTAATGTTTCTGTTTCCTCGCATGACTCATTGAACGACAACGGCGAAAGCGAGGAGGATTCAAACGACGAAGACATAGCGGAAGCGTACAATCAACTTCTCATTGAATCAAAGAAGATGGCTAAACTTAATAAGAAGTTGAGACGTCGTTTGTTGGAACTTGAGGAGGAAAACAACAACGTAAAGAATTTGAATAAGGCTCTTGAGGAGGAAAAGGATTCAAGCTTGAAGAATAATTCGGACCTCCACGAGAAGCTTAATGAAGCGGAATCAACGATCAAATCGTATAAAGACAAGGTTGGATTTTTGGAGCAACAATTCGAGGAATCACACGCATCCAACAAGTCACTGACCAATCAAGTTCATCAACTTCTATCCGACATTCAACGATTTTCTTCCGAATCTAAGAAATTGGACAAAATGCTCGGATTGGGTCAAACGAGCAAATTGGGCCTCGGATATGAAAGAACATGTGTTGAGAAGGATTCAAAATCAACTTCTAAAATCTCAACAAATTTAAAAGAAAAGGTGTGTCATCGATGTGGCATCAAATGACACATCAAAAGGAGTTGTCCGAACAAGGATTTGAAACCTCAAGCGGCATCATCTACAACTCGACTTCCCCCACGGAATCAAAAGCAAAATCAAGTGAGTCGAGTGCCTCAAGAGAATCGGATCCTACCTAAGTCACAAGCAAATCGGATTTCTAAGCCTAAATGACAAGTTCAGCCGATGCCTTAAGCTAAGAAACCACCAACGGTTGATCAAAAATCTAAGCAAACGGCACCAAACGTCGACAAGCCAAGAAAATCGAAGATCCGACAAGTTTGGATCCGGAAAGGTGATATCTTTCCTTGCTCCTCGTCCTAGTCATTTTTTATCGTTAGTGTAATGCTTTGATTGGTTCTTGTTGTTTAATTTTATTCATTGCATTACATGTTTGAATGATTTTTGGTGCATTGAATTTTTGTTTATTTAAAAATCATTTTGAGGAAAATGTGTTTAGGAATTCAAAATTTTCGAGAAAAGAGATGATTAAGATCTATGATTTGGAGAGAGATTTTTTTTTAAAAAAAAAAGGAAAGGTGCTTGAACGGGTTTAACTTCACAAGCATATTAAGTTAAATTTATATTAATTATCGATTTTACTCCACTTTTTATTATTTTGACGATAAATTAATATATGATTTCTTAATGCATAAATTCATCAAAATTTTGAAATCAAATTTGATTTTTTGGTGATTAATTCATCTTGGTTGTGAGTGTTGGATATGATGAATGGATATTCTCTAATTGACTAAAATTCGTCAAAATTATTTTCAATTGTGAGATTGTCTAATTTAGGGGGAGTTTGAAATTGATTTAAAAAAAAAAAAAAGGAGAAAAAGAAACTCCTATGTTTAAAAGATGTGGAAAGAGTTACATCCAAAAGGAGTGTGAAAACTACCACCACATGTAGGAAAGAGCTACCACCCCGGTCGTCCGGCAAGTGTGTGAAGCTACCACATGGTATTTAATTGAAAAAGCCGAAAAAGGTTGGAAAAATATAAATATTTTAGAATTTTCGGAGTAATAAGGTGCTAGTTTGAAAAAGATGCTCAAAGAGCCACCCCCGGTGCCATATTAGTTAAATCTCTATTTTGAATGTATTGCAACAAATTGGTGTCAATTTTGTTGAATTTCTAAAAATCATTTTTCATCAACTTACATCTTGATGTTTTTGAATCATTAAATTATTTTTGATTTTGAAATTTTGATGTTTTGATGTGTTTTGAAATTTTATAATATCTTATTTTCATTACAATGATTTTTGGAGTAAAAGCCTTAACTATATGAATTTAATTTAAATGTGATGGATTTTTAAAGTATATTTTTCGAAAATTTTTTTTTCACATTTTGGTCCTTGTACCGGAACAAGAACCCGTGTACCGGTACAAGGTCTGCGGCCGAGCGGAATATAACCGGGTATAACGCTTCGGTCTCTCTCAAAACTCAATCGTTTTCCAAAATTTTTGGTCCTGTAAGCTCCAGAGACTCTTCTTCATTCGTTCTACACATTTTTCCCGTGGATTTCTAAGTTTTTAGCATCAAATTTGTGAGTTTTATTCCGATTTTGCTGTTTTTACTGTTTTTGCGGGATTAGGGTTTGATCTCTGTTCTAATCCGTTTTTGATGCAATTTTTTGCTATAGATCAGTGTTTTAGGATATTACCTTGCTTGTAGAACACTTGAACAACATCAAAACAAGTTATTTTTCGCTGATCTAAGATTTATGCTCTAATGTGCAAGTAATTTCGGAATTTTTCAAAAAAGTTTGATTTTTGCTGAAATTTTTTGCATGATCTGGTTAGAAATAGCATTTGTATGCATTCTAATGTATTTAGAAATTTTTTCGCTATTTTTACAGATTTTTTTAAAAAATTTTGTTCATATATGCAATTTTTGATATAGGAAAATTGCATTTTTGCTCGTCCTGGTGCTTTTGGTGTTCATGGCTGGGAGACGGAGCCGTGGTAGTGGTAGAGGTCGTCATGGGACTTCTAAAAGGACACGCACAACTGAAGAAGCGTCCGGGTCTGATCCGAATTATCAGGCGAGCTCCGCGGAAGAATCTGAAGAACCTATTGCGCGACTTGACAAAGGCAAAGGAATAGCTGGCGAATCATCTCACGGTGGTGGTTCTCGTACTCGTGAGGGACGTACAAAACAAGCTGCAGATGTCCCTCCAGCACGGCGAAGGTTGTTTGCATCGAAGTCATGTATAGCTGAACGCTTTGTGAACTTTAATGATCTGATTCGGGATGTTCCTGAGTTTGGACGACTGCTACAGCATGCACCTATTGAGCCTGTTGGACGGGTCCCTGCCAAGGCCCCTTTCTGTGTAGAACTCATTCGGGAGTTCTATATGAATGGAAAGGTGCTTGTTGAAGATGATGAAATGGGCACTTTTATTTTTGAGACTATTGTGCGACAGAGGAGATTCCCTGTTAGCCCCTATGATATTGGAGAGATTTTGGGAATGCATGTGGACACTACAGGTCTTCTCTATACGTCAGGAGGATTTCAAGCATCAACTCACATGAATATCATTCTTGGAGCTATATGCAAAGCCGGTGTTTACATGACTCATGGTTACATTGAATCAAAGGATTTATTACCTTAGTATCACTTGCTATCCTTGGTTATGAGCTATAATGTTCAACCAACTATCGGCACAAAGAGGATCCGCTGGGAGAGACTAGTGTTGCTATATTTACTGGGTCATCCCGAGCAGACTCATGGATTGAACATCAACATTCCATTTCTGATCTGGCAAAGGATGATACACGTGATTCAGGGTGCCACTCGACAGGATCTACTTCTATTCCCTGTTCTGATTACGAGGATTCTTCAAGCAAATGGAGTAGATACATCTTGTGACAAGTATGATGTTGGCCTTGGGCCTATTGACTCAGTGACTTGGGCTAAGTCTGTTAGCACTCTCAAGTCATTCCATCAGACCAAAGGGGCACCTCCTGAAGCATCTAGTCCAGCACCTCCACCAAGAGCAGCTTCTAGCTCTGCTCCTCCGCCTACATCTCGAGGGAGTTATGATACTTCATCTAGTTCGGGGG
>NW_017892012.1:0-9979 GCF_001540865.1 Ananas comosus | reverse complement strand
TAGAGAGGCTACAATCGCAAAAACATCCCTGCAGTTCGGCCTGATCAGAATCTGCCAAAGTGTACCGGTACACAGGCCCCTGTACCGGTACAAGCCCCACGAAATTGCAACCCGAGGCTCGGGTTGGCGGGGTAACCGGTCGTGTACTGGTACACAACCCTGTACCGGTACAACCATCAACCCTGTACCGGTACAGCCATCAAGGCGTACTGGTACACCACCCTAGATATGTCAACCCGAGAGCAGCCTAAGTCCTCCATTTTGGCGACCTTAGCGCTACTTAAAATACTGTAATTCTCAGGGTACGAGCCATAGGTCGGACCACTGTCAACGACCCTCCAGAATATCTGGAAAACTCGAAACACATGGCAAACACTCGAACCTCGCAATTTGCAAAGATTCAGTGTGTTACAAAAGAGGAAAAAGGAGAGAAGAAGAAGAAGGTAAAATTGTCATTTCACTCATTAATTAACCATGGTTAAGTATTTTAACTATGGTTAACGAAATTTCTTTAACGAAAACTAATGGTAAGGACATATCTGCATACATTAGGACTTTTGTAGGGACAACTTATGGAAATTGAGTTTTGCAGGGATAGATCTACAATTCACTATGTTTGGAGGGACGTGTATGCAATTAACCCATTATTATTATTGTAGGGATAATTGTCTATATACCCCTCAAAACTTCGAAAATATCTCATTTACCCCTACTTTTTTTTTCTTTCCAATATACCCTTCATATGTTCCTTTGTTATTCCAAAATACCCCTACAGTTATCACCAGTTAAGTTAACTTAGGTTAAACGTGAGTCAAATATCTACCACAGTTAAAAAAAATAAAATACCACTTTTGCCCTTAATTTAAGGGCAAATAAGAAAAGTTGGTGATGGTAGAAGGGTATATTTCAAAAGACCAAAAAATAAAATACTTTTTGTGCCCCTAAGTTAAGGGCAAATAAGAAAAGTCGGTGCTGGTAGAAGGGTATATTTGAAAGGGCAAAATAGTAATTTTATAGAGATAACAGAGTTCATTAACAGATTTTAACTCTAGGGATATATTTGAAATAGGTTGGAGCGTAAAAAAGGTATTTTCAATATTAACCTTCTAAGAGGTGTAAATTAGAAAGTCGAAAACTTTCCAGGGATATAAAAGCAATAGCCCCATTATTATAATACTTTGACTTGACTACTTAGTCAATATAATTAGATGCTCAACTAGATTATACTCTTGTGATGCAATAGTAGACATGGCTACAGAATCTATCTATTAACCTAAATGAAGCCACAATGTTTCTTGCCACGTGGCAAGAAACCCTTCATCCTCATAATAATAATATATAATATAATAATAATAATCTATTAACCCCTCTCCTCCCCAACTATACGTTATAGTATATGATTTATTAATGTTTCTTGAATTAATTCTATATTAACGATTCATCTATTAACTATAATGTTTCATCTATTAATTCTATTTTTTTTGTAATAACTCTCTCTCCCCCACCCCTTCCCCTCCTCTCCTCTCCTCCCCAACTATACGTTCTTGGCCGTATAGTATATGATTTATTAATGTTTCATCAATTATTTGTATATTAACGTTTCATCAATTAATAATAATTATAATCATAATTGATTATTAGACCAACTTTGAATACGTCTTTGCCTTTTCGTACGTAGCCACCGTTTCATTCTTTCATTATGCTAATTTTTTTATGAAATTTTAAAATATATTTACCTAATATGTAAAATAATTAGATTTTAAATTTAGGCTCTCAGTATCAATCATTACAAGATTAATTCTATTTGAATGTTCTTACACCGATCCTCCTCTTCACATATCACCTTTGCAATCTCCAAGCTACCGATCCCATTTGTGAGTTTTTTTTTTTTTCCAAATATAACAATTTTTTTATATAGATTTGAGTAATTTGGTGAGAATTAGCAACATTTTGAGGTTAATTAGAATTTTTTTGGTTCAATTTGAGCGATTTGGCATGAATAGGTGACATTTTGAAATGCTATATATTATAGAAATACTATATGTTACTTGCATAATTATTGTTCGTACTACATTACACCTTCCAAACTAAATGAATGAACGATTTACTTAAAATATTTTTTTTCCTGTTGCATCGATTGCTATATAATTGTCTATATTGTATCATTTTTGACATACTAATATTTTATTTAGTTATATTGATATTTTATTATTTATAAATTTTTTACTTTAACAGTAACTACCCGCCGCATCGCGCGGGTACCTACACTAGTATATATGATATGTGATATAATTATACACTAGATATAAATAAATGTGACATGACTGGACACTAAGGGTTTGTTTGGTTGCACGCATTTGCAACTACACTGCAGTTGCAAATGAATGCAAGCTCAATTCCTGTATTTGGTTTAGTGCAGTACTCACAATTTTCATAGATAAGTACTCAAAATTATAGGATGGACCTCTGTGATCGTCACAGATAGGGTTGTTATGAGACAACATGAACTTTAATAAGAGATGTTGAGCTAACTTCTAATTCCACATAATCCAATTGGATACGATAAGTGTAGCATCTTACTAGTTAAGTTGAAAAATATTTTCTATTAAATAGATGGGCATCGAGTGTGATATTCTTTGGACTGAAAATGTAACAAGAGTTGCCATGTTAGTTCAAAGAAAAGATATGAATTTAGGGGGCTTTGGTTTGATGAATCTCTAGATCCAACGTAACTCCAGTGCAGTGGTGTTTGAGTTTTCCTGAAGTGCAATTATGTTTTTGTTGTTTGTTTTGATGTAACTCAAAACCTGAAAGTTAAATTCACTCATTTCTTTTATTTGTTTTGATGCAGCTTGATATTAGTGTAACTAATTTTTAGAGTTCCATTATTTATTTTGGTGTTAGTAATCTCCCACTGCCTTCTCAAATATAGTGGTAAGTTTACCCTACAAAATCCAAATCTATTGAATAATTAAATCTCACATTAATGTTTTTACCTTTTTTTTTTACTACCATTATTTATTGTTTCATAACTTTAAATTTAATTTAATCACTTTCTTCAAGATAAATTATTTTTTATGTGAAATTGTGATGATTTTAGCATTTGGTAACAAAATTTTAAGCAGTTTAAACAACATGTGATCTAAAGGATATATATTGGATGTTAAACAAAACAAAAATGTATTTATATTTGTTTAGCAAATAAAATAAAATTACATATTTTAGATTACGTATGGTTGGATAAGAACAATATCAAAGCAAATAGAAACAACTCTAAACATATAAAACATCCTAGTTTTAACAATCTGCATTCATTAGAAGTTAAAGCACATTAGTAGCAATAGCAAGTGCATACTTCTGTTTACTTTAAAGCTAACATATCTATACAAGCTTATCTTCTTTCTGGCAGCAAAATATATCATAATAGTAATCACTATGTGTCCGACCAAAATATAGCTAAAAAGTCATCTATATCTATCAAAATAATGGTAAGTAAAGTTAGTTTTAACAACTAAAGATAGTCTGGGAAATCTTAAAAAATTATCTACCACAAAACAATGCATAACCATCCACGCGACCGCGACTCAGTTGGCTTTGACATAAAACCTTCCTTCCTTTTCATCATCATAAAGAAAAGAGTAAGCCTGCATATAAAATCTCATTTGAGTAACCTCCAGTCTTCAGTAATCCTAGGCCACAAATTGTCACTCCAGTGGCAGTAACACTTATTTTGATAAGCTACAGCAACCTCTTTTACAGTTTGCTAAAGATCGTCAAAGTGCTCTTCATTGGCTCACGAGGTTTCCCACGACTTTTTCCTGAGAAGGTGTAGCACTGTTAATTATTTGTTGGGTAAAAGCATCCCCATCTTGCCTCAAGCCTCTCTTTCTTACTAAATAGCGTCATCCGGTATTGTTTCATCCTTGCCTCAATGTTAACTCCATCAGCAGAATCATTAATATAATTGTCATAAATAGTCGACCAAAATTGTCCTGTGCTTGATCATCACCACAATGATCTTTTAAGGCATCATAATGTTTAATCGGTTTGTTCAGTACATTTGCTGCTTTGGATGCGCCTACACTGTAAATGAAGAGAAAAGAACGTATAGATAAGAATTATAAACAAATAAATTTAATAATAGCTCTAAAACATGTTACCTCACATAGGTAGCATATGTTGGACCCTCCAATATGATCATCTTGAGCTCCTCATTTTACCATGTGACGCATTGGACCTTTGCAAATTGCGACGTTCGAGTGTTGTTTCGTGTTCTGAGCTTTTCACGCTTCGTGGAGTCGTTGACAGTGTTCCGCCCATGTGATTCGAACCCGAGATTGGAGGTTTAAAACCTAGCACCAAAATCTGAAAAATCGGATTTGTGGTTAGCTTCTCTGGTAGCCTCAGCAGGCTGTGTACTACGTGTGGTGATGGCTGTACCGGTACGCGCTGATGGCTGTACCGTTACGGGCTGGGGTATCGGTACACAGATGATTTCGTGCAACCGCCCAGGCTCGGGTGTTGTGTTTCGCAGTGTTTATCGGTACGCGAGCCCGTGTACCGGTACACAGTGCAGTGCGAGCAGTTTATTGGCAGGGTGTTTTTGCAATTATTACACACCTATATAGGTGACCCCAGCCCTTAGAGAGCCTTTTGAGTGCCTAATTCCTGGATGAACCAGGTGAGGGCTTCTCCTTTGGATTTTTCCCCCATTTTGACTTGGGTTTTTATGATTTGATCTCTCTTTTCTCTCTCCTTGCCTCATGTTGGATTCCTCCATTGGAGAAGCTTAGAGGTTTTTATTGGAGCTTGTTGGAGGGGAGAACTTCAACCCAGCACCTTTTTAGCTAGTTTGGGACTTCAAGAGAGTGAGTAGGCTTGATCTCTTCTTTAGATCATGTTTTAGTAGTTTTTTTACTAAAGAAACCCTAATTTTGGATATTAGGGTTAGAAATGGGGATTTTGGATTGGTAGCTCCTAGAACCAAATTGATGGGTTTGGAACCTTGGATTAGGTTGCTTTGGAAGGGATTTGGCTTCCACTTGAGCTTTCTTTGAGGATTTCTTCATCTAGGTGAGTTTTTCCCCACCCTAACTTGAGATGGTTAATGATCAACCTTATGGTTGTTCGTAAGATCCGTTTAACTCTTGTTTCTCTACCTTTAGGGTACTAGGAGTATGGTGGACACCTTCGTCGGAGCAAACGAAGGGTTTCGTTTACCTTGGTGGGTTTGGCTTCATGAAAACAGGGCAAAATGGCCCCTAAGCTTTCTAAACTTTTCGTAAAGACTTTTTAAGTGCAAATCTATGCTAAACATGATTCATATGAATTTTAGAACGCTTAAAATGCATGCCTTATGTTTCATGAAATTTTCACTCTATATAGTAGAGTTACATGTGTAGATTGCATGCATGTGAAAGGTGTTTATTCTTGCCAATTGAGAACATGTCTCTCATGCTAGAAATGATTAGTATTATGTATTCATGAACATAAATATCCTGCTTGGGCCCATTGAACAATAGTGTCATAAAGGGGCACTTGAAATTAGTAAACTATAAAACTGCAACATAGAGACATAGTAATAGGCCATTGGACATCGACTATATTCCATGTTTTAGACATGATGACATAGTGTGTCACGCCCCGCCCCGAAACCACTACCAATTTGGCACGATTCGGCCGCGGCGACGGACCGCCGAACGGACAGCACCTCCCCTGCCCGCCCAAGGCTCGACAACAGGAATGTGTACAAGAATTTACCCAGGACTTTAAATTCTAAACATACACATTCAACGAGGGCACAAACAGTGCCAACAACAAGAAGAGCAAGTAATCCACAAGATAAACAAGTGAAATAAAGATAGTACTTTACTAACTATTACAATAGTTCCGTCATTCTCATTTACATCATTATCTTTAAATGATTACATTTTTCATCCAAAATACATTGCTCTCCAATCCTCACCTACAATGAATCTCTCTCTCGATACATAGGTGGGCTAATGCCAAAAGGAAAGCTACTATACTACCACGGTCTCACTGATCGGGCGCGATGCCCTTGCCGCGGTCCTCTCTCGACAACCCTATACCTACCACTGGAAATAGAGTGGGGTGAGAACTATCTTCCATAGTTCCCAGTGGGCTCGGCCACCGATTTTGCCGATCTCCCCACTAGATCCAAGTGGGCACAAGTAACAACAGGTAGATAGATAGATAGATAGATATGTATCTGAAAGCTGTAAATGCAATAGTAGGAAAACTATGCTACTATACCAATAATCATGAATATGAATGCATGCATCATATAATAAAGGTTTGCTATCATGCTAACAAACTCGATCCATGTTCGAATAGCAATGTTCACTAACATTAATAAACCTTTAATCTTTCCATTTACCCAATCTGTGGCGAGGCCCTGGGGCTCGCCCATGACTCACCTTTCAATCCCAAAGTGCGGAGGGAGCTCCAAGTGCACCCAAGCCCGGGACCGTCTGCGGACCTCCATGTGGTCCGGACCTCCAAGTGGTCCTAGTCGCGCGACACTCCGGAGTACTCGACGACAATCCCCTCCATGTGGGGATTTGATGGCTATACCATCCCAAACGGAGACTGTGAGCTAGATCTATCCTCTCTAAGTGAGGATACTCTACAACAAGAGTCAATACCCAATCGAATCCTCTCCAAGTGAGGGAGCACTATCACTAAGGTCCATAACCCAATCAAATCCTCTCCAAGTGAGGAAGCCCTACCACTAGGGTCAATATCTCTCGCGGGATCATTTGTTCTCGACAATCATGCAACGCTATTTAGGTTGTCTAAATTCATTGTTTACAAGGCATTTTCTAAGGGATCCACCTATCCCTAGGTCCATCGACCTCTAGTGTCATTACACTACATTAATGCCACTCGTCATCATTCAATGTTTAGATGCCACTCGTTTGTTCTTTAACAATAACACTACTTTCTATGTCATCAATACCCCCATCGGGTTCATCTCTGTCTCTAGCATCATAGGATCCACGTTCCGACCCAATCCTCACCTATCTAGTTACCAAGCGTTCCAAGTACACTAGGTTATCATTTAGAAAGCGCAAGGAATGGTACTACTATGCAATCCTACAATGCAACATGAAGAGATGGGATTAAAATGCAATCTAAGACATAGAAAGGAGTTCGAAAGCTTCGGGATGACACCCCCCACCTTTAATCGATGTAGAGACTTGGGAAAACCTTCTCGGCGAACTTTACGAAAAGGCTTTAGCCTTCCTCGCCCGAATCAACACTAGCCCGGCCCGATTTTGCCGAGAACTTCACGTCGGTTCGCCGAAAGCCAAAATCGACTTCGTCCCCACGTTTTGTGACCTATCAATAGGGTTTCCAAGGCTTTAAATGAGATCAATCTCATACTTTTACAAAAACCCCATTTTGGAGCCCTAGGTTTGCACCTATAGCAAACCACCCAATAAATCCCTAGATTCTTGGGATTGATCTATTTAGAAGCTTGCTTAGGGTCCATTTGACCCATTCCAAGGCATAAAACCCAAAACCCTAGGTTTTACAAGCTAGGGTTTGTAGCTTACCTCTTGAGCTACACCAAAGAAGAAGAGAGAAAGAGAGGAAGATGGTCCAAGCCTTCTCTATCTTGTTCTCCTCCTCCTTCTTCTTCTTCTCCTCCTTCTTCTTCTTCTCTTTCTTCTCCTCCTTCTCTTTTGTTCTTTCTTTTCTAGAGAGAGAGAGAGAGGGAGCAAGAGAGAGTGTGAGAAAGAGAGAAAATGAGAGAGTGTGAGGGAGAGAGAGGGCTCAGCCCACTCAAATAAAAGCCATTTTGCATAAAAGCCCCTCAACTTTCACTCATGTGCGCTGCCTTCACTGGGCAGTTTTCGCGCGGAGGGACCGGTCTCCCCGACTTGGGACCGGTCCCCAAGAGCTTCCCTCGGGCACACGCGTTCGGGAACCGGTCTCTCCCCGGGAGACTGGTCCTCGGGAGACCGGTCCTCACCGGAGAGACCGGTCCTCACCTGAGAGACCGGTCCCCGAGAGCTCGATTTTCAGAACTTAGCCAATTTTTTGGCATTTCTCGCTGGGACCACGTTCGGGAACCGGTCCCTCCCTGCCAGGGATCGGTTGCATCATGCAACCCCGCAACACCCAGCCGAGGGAACAGGTCTCTCACCTCCAGAGACCGGTCCCCGAGAGCAATATCAGCCCAAAAGTGTAGTTTGCACCATTTGCTCTCGCGGACTCAACTCCAAAGCACTTTTTGTGTTTTGGACATTTCCAACTCCCACAAAAGGCATTCTCTCGACAGTCAGTCGATCCTGGATGAAGTACAATCCTCGGATTTCGGAAATTCACTTCCTTACATAGTGATAGGCCATCGACACAATTGACAGATATTCTATGTTTTAGACATGAGGATTTGATACTTGAGACATACTGATACGCATGCTTGCCATTGTGCTCATTCGCACATGCTTGTGAGGGTCGCTCCCTACAAGCCGGCACTCCGGAGTTGGCCATTGCGATACGTTCGCCGTGCGGGATTGGGCGCCGAAGTGGATTGCCATGGGAAAGGCTCATTCCTAGGGTGGGGATGTTGACTACCACGGGGCCATTAGGCACAGTTGAGCCAGACAGCCTACGGGTGAGTCTTATGCCAGACAGCCTTCGGGTGGGTCTCATCAGAGCTGAGCTTTAAACAGTTAAAGTGACAAGTTGATATTGACTAGAATAGTGGGCATTGACATTATAGCTATTCATATTGTGGACATTGAGATGGTTGCATACTCATGCATTACATTTGGTCACTCGCATGTACACACCTGTAGTAGTTGTTTTATTACTTTGCAAATTATGCTAAGTAGAGACATCATGGTTATATGGTATTCATTTTTACTTATCCGTTGCATTTATCGCTTTTGGTATTTATATACACTGACCCTCTTCTGTAGCTTTGGGCTTAGTAGCGCATTTCACTGAAGTCAGTAATTGCCCACTGGGAACTATTATTTAATAGTTCTCACGCCCATGTTCCTATGTTTTCTTTTCAGAGCCTTCAGCACCGGCAGAGGCACGGGATCACGGCAAGAGTGTCGCGTAGCTAGCTCGGGGAGAGTCCTTTTTGCGCTAGGTGGTTACTCCTTTTATTTGTGTTAGGGAGAGGGAGAGATTTTGTACCTGGTATAGAGAGACCACCTATGTACTTGTTTAGCTTTTATTTTTGGGATCCCCATTATATTTACTTTATCTTTTATTTAGTGGATTTTGAGCTTTATGTTCTTTTCCTTGTTGTAGAACTAGTTGTACAACGCTCTGATATCACTAAATCTCTTTGTACTATTGTTTTATTTATCGAAATTTTTGTAGACGCCTTATATGTTTTAGACGTATGGCGGGTCTGGACACGTGCCGGGTAGGCTTCCGCTGAGCCCCGGGGCGTGACAGATTAATTTAGTATCAGAGCTTAGGGTTGAGTCTTAGTAGACCTAGCAAACCTTAGGTCGGTTGGACTATAGGAAATAAGCTCATGAGAGACGAGGTCTATTCGACTTGTAAGCGAAAGTATTTTGATTGGATATTTTTGATAACTCTAGAAAGTGGAGTTAAATCGGCTCGTGAGTCTTAGTAGACCTAGCAAACCTTAGGCCGGTTGGACTATAGGAAATAGGCTCGTGAGAGACGAGGTCTATTCGACTTGTAAGCGAAGGTATTTTGATTGGGTATTTTTGATAACTCTAGAAAGTGGAGTTAAATCGAAGTGTATAGCTTCTAACTTCGCGGGGGGTTACGTTGGCGGCCGATAACGTAACATCGGGAGTTAGTGGTGAAGAACACTTCCTTACTTTCGCATGATTTGGGGTATTATCTTTTGAGCGGGATGCGATAGCGTGAGTTTTACTAACTTACGCTTTTATGATGTTGTAGTGACCATGCCGATTACACGCTCTCAATCTGCCGGGGCGGATAATGCGGCAAACTT
>NW_017892011.1:0-9982 GCF_001540865.1 Ananas comosus | reverse complement strand
CTTTTAAAAGTACCAAGTTATTGGTGCTTGTAAATTTTTTGCCCTTGGATTAATTGATGTGCGGTTAGGATGATGTGGGTCCCCTTGGATTGAGTGGGTGGTTGGTTGAATAGTATAATCTAACGGATGAAAATGATCGAAGGCGTAGATCTAATTGTAAGGACCGAGATTTTGGCAGTATAGTTAAACTCTCTGTTGACGATGTTTTTGTGTGTAATTTAATTACAAATGCACTCATCAAGTTTTGGGAGAAAATGAGTTAGAACGGAGATTCTACGCGATTTCCAAGTTTCACTTAAAGTGAATAGTAACTTGGTTTTTCGGAGAGCTCAATGCGTAGAGTTGGCTTCAGGCTCGTATCGGACTCCGTTCATAGCGATCCAATAGCTCGTTTCGACCGGTTCAGCTGTTCTGGGACTAATGGCGCTGACGGATTTTGAGTTTGATGCATGGATTTCGAGGAAATCCAAAAATACGTGTTTTATATGTAATTGTGCGTCATCTTGGCCTTTTGGAGAGAAAGCGGATTTCATCGCGAATTTGTGATCGATCAAGGTGAACCAAAATCCTAGCTTTGTTGTCTCCATCGTGCTGATCGCACTAGCGTGATCCGTTTGTAAATCTGACGGACGGATCTACGGAGATTGCGCGTTGATCGAGGAGAGGTTGGTGATCGCAAAACGGTATTTTCGCAAAAGTCGAGACATTTTATGTACCGTTTTGTATGAGATCGCACGTAGAGGGGTATTCTCGCGTTGTACACGCGCTGTGAGGGACTCAGTACTAAATACTGAGGTTTGGTAGGCTAACTCGCAAATTGCACCTTGTATATATGCTTGTTTTAGGGTTTGCACTAAGAAAACCCTAACCCTAGCCCGAGCTAAACGCCCAGTCGCCTCCCTTGGTTGACCTGCCCTTGCTGCGCCACCCCCGGCCGCCGCCGACCGAGCTCCGGCCGGCCAACAGCAACCGTAGCCTTCCTCTCCATCTCCCCCTCTCCATTTCTCTCTCTACCCCTCTGTTCTTCTCGGGTTGGAGCCTTGGCCGAGGGTGCATTGCCTCCCTGCACCTTGCCGGCGTCGCCCCCGTGCCCTGGCGAGCCTCCCCGCCGACCGCCGTCGCCTCTGCACGCCGCTGCTGCCGCTGCTGCATCCTGCGCCCAGCTTGGCCTAGCCCAGGCCAAGCTGACTGTGCGGCCTCTTCTCCGCACCGCAGCCGCTTGGGTCGCTCCTGCGGCCTTCCCGTGGGCCTCACCGACCATCCCGGCCGGTCGCCGCCGCCCCTGCGGGCCGTCGCCGCCGTCTCGGCCAGCCCGCGGCCACCCCTAATCTGTTCGGGCCGAGACCACTTTGCCAGCACTCCCTCGCGTCGCCGCCGCCCGGAACCACCCGTGCCGCCTTCCATCGACCTCAGGCGACCCTCTGCCGCCGTCCCTGAGTGCCCCGGCCGCCACCGTGGCCGCAGCTGCTTTGGAACCCGAGGCCTTGCACGTGCGGGCTCAAGTCTCTCCACCGTCGCCGCCGCCGCTCCTCGCCGCCAACTGAGGTGAGCACCACACTCCTCACCTCCCCCGCATCCATTCCTGGCCTGCGCGCACCACACCGTGATGCCGGAAGCCGGCCGGAGCAAGCTTGCTCCGGCCAAGCCCGAAATAGGGCTATTCCTTAGCGGTTTGCTATTCCTAGCTTTCCGAGCCTCCCTGATCTCTACGGAAGGGAGCACAATGATCGTGGCAAATTGCTGATCATCGTGCTCACCTTAGTTTCTGTCGGGGAGACTCCGTTCTGCTATTTCGGCATTGTCGACCCTGTAGAGCCTTTTTGGCTGTTGTTGCGGGTTTGAACGCACTTTGTCGGTGATCCGAGGCTGTTCTGATGCCTCTGGAGGTGAGCACGGTGATCGTCGATCAGTGCTGATCACAGTGCTCACCTTATTTTGGTTCAGCGGATGTCATATCGTTCTGTTTGGTGCGTTTTTGCCCGACTGCGCGCTGTTCGTAGAATTTTCAGGTTTCTCCCGCGCTTCCCACAGTGAGCTGTTGCGCTCCAGACCATGAGCACGGCCTCCGCCATGTTGAGACCTGTCAGTACGTGTCTCGGCGGAACTTAGAAGTCCTCGGTTTGTGAGAACGAGTCATAGAAGTCGCCCGATTTACATAAAATGATGGATTTTATGTAAACATAGGGACTTTTATGCATTTGTACACCTTGTGGCTACTGTGGGCAGTGCGTTGGTGTGTGTGGTGACCTTCGGACTGATTGTCCATGATCTAATAGCTTTTGCGGAAATCGAAAAGTCGATTCCGACGCGTTTTTCGGCGAAATTTGGCAAAAGAACGCGGTTTCGGTTCGGATTTCTTCCGACGTGGTTTGGTTATCCTGTAAATTATTGCTGAGCCTTGTTGGCTTGTCACCATCATCATTTTGTGGGTTCGGTGATGATGGGTGAGCGACGGTGGGTTCCGGTGTCGAAATAGACACTTTCGGAAACTCGGATTCGTACAATTATCCGGCGATAATTGTGTAGTGGTGTTATCTTGTGTTTGCTGCCAAAACATCCAAATCGGAGTGTTTAGGGGCAGCAGGTGACTCGTGGCACGAGTCGTTGAGTTTCGGGACACTTAGTGGGTCCTGACAGCGTCCCGGTGTAATTTTCGGGACTTCCGGTGAGTTACGATGATCGGTTTTGGAAAACCGATTCGGGGATCTGTGTGGGGGTTTGTGAGATAGTATATTTCAGGTGAGTGGGTTGGTTACTGACCCGTTGGATCTTCGTAGGTTCCGTCGACTTGTGCGTACCCAGTGTTTCGACGCGACAGTGACAGGTAGGTGCTTCGAGCTGGTAGTCGGTGAGATCGTTTCACCCTTCCTCTGTTCTTTCATTCAGTATCGTAGTCTCTATATGTCAGTTGTTTGTTTATCGTTGCTTATCGTATTCCGTTAATTGCATTTGTATAGTTGTAGATAGACATGTAGAGCAGGCTTGCACTCGTATATTGCATCTCTGTGGACCTTGGGTCCAGGCAACACATCGACTCTTTTGTCATGTGTTTCGATCTCGTTGATCGTGGTTCGGCGTTGTACGCCCTTGCACCTGGCTTCGGCCATGGTACCGGTCTCTTTTTGCCTGTTTTTGTTTTGAGCATACCAGCATGATTTAGTCACAGTACTGTGTATTCTAGATACCAGGTTGGTTTGGCCACCATCCAAGGGGTGTACTTATCCGGATAGGTCGTCGGTGACGTATTAATAAGTTTACAGTGTCTGCTCTGTGACAGGCAACGCTTGAGGTCTACGGACCAATATAGCAGTATCAGATTGAGTTTAGTTTTGGACTATTCACCTTTGAGGCATCTGATCAGTTGAGTTTTTGGTTACAGTAGTAGTTTCATTCTTGCTCAGTTATTATCCTGTTTCTATTACTACTATAGTTGCTCTTATATCACATCATATTTATATCTGTAGTTCTGTTTCATATCAGCATATATATACTTGTTTATCTATCTCCTTTGGTTTCTGGTGATTACGGCTTGCCTTCGTGGCTCTGTCGTACCCACTAGGAAATCATGGTTGCGGTTTCTCACCCCCCATTTCCCCAGGTGATTCGGGCTTGGAGTTGGTACTTAGGCTCGACGAGAGGACGATCTAGCTAGTCTGGTATAGCGACCGTCACCCTGGTTATTTCATTCCTGCTTTTAGTAGTTTAAATAAATAGTTCAGTTAAATAATCCTCTGATTGCTTGAATGGTGTGAACTGGTTTTAGTTGTGGATGTTTTCGTTATTTATGCTTGTGATTGTGGATCTGAGATTGGAGTTTATGGATTCATGGTTCTAGTTTTATGGTTTTTGGTCCTTGGATTTGCGTATTTTACGGATTTATATATCATGGATTTCTACCCCTCGAGGTAGCTGATTTTCAAAATAGAGTTTCCGTGTGGGAAACAGTTTTCAAAAAATTTTCGAATGGTTTTCATGAATGAATGAATTAGATTTTAAAAATAAAGCTTCCGGGTAGGGAGCACTTTTAAATAGGATGATTGTTGTACTGTGCATTGCATCATCCAGCGCCTAAGGAGTGCTTAGAGGCATGCATCATTTCTAAGGATTGTTAGCTGTATGAAAATACATATCATGAATTGGTTGTTGATTGGTAATTACAGATTGTAGTTGAGATCCTGTTGTATTGTTGGTACGCCGTGCAAATATAAAAGAGACTCTGTTCGAGTGGATGGAGGAACTTTGTATTTGTGGCGGATCTGTACATCGCCTGGGCCAGGTTAAAAAAAAAAAAAAGGCACGTCTTTCGCAACTCTGTTTTCAAAATGGCTTTTAAAATCGGCCCCGGGGCGTGACAGATTAAGATGGTATCAGAGCGTGAAACAACTACAACTACATTTACAAGTTTCTAATTGAACCACTGATTAGGTTGACCCTTAGGAAGACCTAAGGCATATAGGCACGCGAGTGCGGTGTATGGTGTTTGAGTCTCGGTGAGTTTGTATGTCGAGTCGATTGGTTCGTTTGACGGTGTTTTCTCTTGCAGATGGCTCGTGGTAGACCTCCTCGTCCGGGTCATGGTGGTGGACGTGCTGGTGCAAAGGCATCGGGTAGTACTCGTGTTCCTACGAGTGGGGGTGTTGGGGAGCAGTCGGGCATGGAGCCGCTGCGTGGTACTCGCGCCCAGCAGCTCGAGGCCCAGGTAGCTGATTTGAGGCGTCAGCTGACGACCCTTTCTGGTTTGTTCCAGCAGTTCTTGCAGCAGCAGGCTGCGGCTACTGCTACCCCGGTCCCACCTTCGACACAGGACACTCCGGTGAATGCGGATCCTCCCGCGACGCATGCGCCTGCCGTACCTCCAGCTGTCACTACTACGACGACGACAGCCACCACGATGGTTCCCGCTGGGGGTGCTAATGCCCCTGCAGCGGAAGGCACCCGCATACGGGCGAAGCTGCTGGAGTTTCAAAAGTTCGATCTGCCGAAGTTCGCAGGAAAAAGCGACGACGCCTGGTGATCGAGCATTGGGTTACTCATATGGAGAAACTGTTTCGTGATCTACACATCGAGGAGCTGGATCGCGTCCCTCTAGCTGCTCACTATCTTGAGAAGGATGCGTATTCGTGATGGATCAGCCACTTCGAGCGCAAACTTGGGAGCATCTATCCAAGCTGGGAGGAGTTTCGGAGACTCCTTTACGAGCAGTACTTCAAGGACAGCACCAAGCAGAGTCTGGAGCGTGAGCTAGAACGCCTCAAGCAAGGCAACCGTACCATAGGAGAGTATGAGCGAAACTTCTCCCGCATCATTTCGCTAATCCCGTTCGTGGTTCGTGACGAGTATCACAAGGCAAGGTTGTTTGCGAGAGGGCTAAGGCCCAGTATTCGACTTCTTATCGCGTCCCATGGCGCTCTGACGTTCGACGAGAGTCTGGATCGGGCACTGATGGTGCAGAACGATATGGATGAGGCTCAAATCGAACAAGATGCATTCGAGAAGACTGAGGATAGGAAGTGAGCACAGGAGAGTTTTGTTGGTGGTCAATCGAGCAATGGGCGACCACCCAAGCATCGCAAGACGCAGCCCGGATCAAGCAGTGCCCCCGCTACATCTTAAAGGCAGCCCACCTTGTGTCTTCTTTGGCAAGGCTCATAGAGTTTATGAGTGCCCAAAGCGCCACAATCGTTGTTACAAGTGTGGCCAACGCGGACATCTTAAGGCAGATTGCACCAACGGAGCAGGATCAGAGTCTGCAGCAGCGTCTACTCTAGCAGCTCCATGGCAGGATCGTGGCAGTACGGCGCACCCTTCATCTGGACGTCCATCAACATCCCGTCAAGTGAAGGAGGCACACCCGACAACTGACGGACGCGCCTACATGATGACACGTCAGGAAGATGATCAGTCGTCTGACGTGGTCGCAGGTATAATTTTGTTTATCATAGTAAACAGCATGCTTTTCATTTTAATGCATCTCCTCCTGGCATTGCATGCATGTATAGTTCTAGTTCGTTGTGTATAGGATCATCCCTATCTGTGAGCAAGTTTCGGGGACGAAACTTTCTTTAAAGGGGGGATGATGTAAGGACCGAGATTTTGGCAATATAGTTAAACTCTCTGTTGATGATGTTTTTGTGTGTAATTTAATTACAAAAGCACTCGTCAAGTTTTGGGAGAAAACGAGTTAGAACGGAGATTCTACGCGATTTCCAAGTTTCACTTAAAGTGAATAGTAACTTGGTTTTTCGGAGAGCTCAATGCGTAGAGTTGGCTTCAGGCTCGTATCGGACTCCGTTCCTAGCGATCCAATAGCTCGTTTCGACCAGTTCAGCTGTTCTGGGACTAATGGCGCTGACGGATTTTGAGTTTGATGCATGGATTTCGAGGAAATCCAAAAATACGTGTTTTATATGTAATTGTGCGTCATCTTGGCCTTTTGGAGAGAAAGCGGATTTCATCGCGAATCCGTGATCGATCAAGGTGAACCAAAATCCTAACTTTGTTGTCTCCGTCGTGCTGATCGCACTGGCGTGATTCGTTTGCAAATCTGACGGACGGATCTACGGAGATTGCGCGTTGATCGAGGAGAGGTCGGTGATCACAAAACAGTATTTTCGCAAAAGTCGAGACATTTTATGTACCGTTTTGTATGAGATCGCACGTAGAGGGGTATTCTCGCGTTGTACACGCGCTGTGAGGGACTCAGTACTAAATACTGAGGTTTGGTAGGCTAACTCGCAAATTGCACCTTGTATATATGCTTGTTTTAGGGTTTGCACTAAGAAAACCCTAACCCTAGCCCGAGCTAAACGCCCAGTCGCCTCCCTTGGTTGCCCTGCCCTTGCTGCGCCACCCCCGGCCGCCGCCGACCGAGCCTCGGCCGGCCAGCAGCAACCGCAGCCTTTCTCTCCATCTCTCCCTCTCCATTTATCTCTCCACCCCTCTGTTCTTCTCAGGTTGGAGCCTTGGCCGAGGCTGCATTGCCTCCCTGCACCTTGCCGGCGTCGCCCCCATGCCCTGGCGAGCCTCCCCGCCGACCGCCGTCGCCTCTGCGCGCCGCTGCTGCCGCTGCTGCATCCTGCGCCCGGCTTGGCCGAGCCCAGGCCAAGCTGACTGTGCGGCCTCTTCTCCGCGCCGCAACCGCTTGGGGTCGCTCCCGCGGCCTTCCCCTGGGCCTCACCGACCGTCCCGGCTGATCGCCGCCGCCCCTGCGGGTTGTCGCCGCCGTCTCGGCCAGCCCGCGGCCGCCGCTGATTTGTTCAGGCCGAGACCACTTTGCGAGCACTCCCTCGCATCGCCGCCGCCCGGAACCACCCGTGCCGCCTTCCGTCGACCTCAGGCGACCCTCTGCAGCCGTCCCTGAGTGCCCCGGCCGCCGCCTTGGCCGCAGCTGCTTTGGAACCCGAGGCCTTGCACGTGCGGGCTCAAGTCTCTCCACCGTCGCCGCCGCCGCTCCTTGCCGCCAACTGAGGTGAGCACCACACTCCCCACCTCCCCCGCATCCATTCCTGGCCTGCGCGCACCACACCTTGATGCCGGAAGCCGGCCGGAGCAAGCTTGCTCCGGCCAAGCCCGAAATAGGGCTATTCCTTGGCGGTTTGTTGTTTCGAGCTTTTCGAGCCTCCCTGATCTCTACGGAAGGGAGCACAATGATCGTGGCAAATTGATGATCATCGTGCTCACCTTAGTTTCTGTCGGGGAGACTCCGTTTCGCTGTTTCGGCATTGTCGACCCTGTAGAGCCCTTTTAGCTGCTGTTGTGGGTTTGAACACACTTTGCCGGTGATCCGAGGCTGTTACGATGCCTCTGGAGGTGAGCACGGTGATCGTCAATCAGTGCTGATCACAGTACTCACCTTATTTTGGATCAGCGGATGTCGTATCGTTCTGTTTGGTGCGTTTTTTCCCGACTGCGCGCTATTCGCAGAATTTTTAGGTTGCTCCCGTGCTTCCCACAGTGAGCTGTTGCGCTCCAGACCATGAGCACGGCCTCCGCCACGTCGAGACTTGTCAGTACGTGTTTCGGCAGAACTTAGAAGTCCTCGGTTTGTGAGAACGAGTCATAAAAGTCGCCCGATTTACATAAAATGATGGATTTTATGTAAACATAGGGACTTTTATGCATTTGTACACCTTGTGGCTACTGTGGGCAGTGCGTTGGTGTGTGTGGTGCCCTTCGGACTGATTGTCCATGATCTAATAGCTTTTGCGGAAATCGAAAAGTCGATTCCGGCGCGTTTTTCGGCAAAATTTGCCGAAAGAATGCGGTTTCGGTTCGAATTTCTTCCGACGTGGTTTGATTATCCTGTAAATTATTGCTGAGCCTTGTTGGCTGGTCACCATCATCATTTTGTGGGTTCGGTGATGATGGGTGAGCGACGGTGGGTTCCGGTGTCGAAATAGACACTTTCGGGAACCCGAATTCGTACAATTATCCGGCGATAATTGTGTAGTGGTGTTACCTTGTGTTTGCTGCCAAAACATCCAAATCGGAGTGTTTAGGGGCAGCAGGTGACTCATGGCACGAGTCGGTGAGTTTTGGGACACTTAGTGGGTCCTGACGGCGTCCCGGTGTGATTTTCGGAACTTCCGGTGAGTTACGATGATCGATTTTGGAAAACCGATTCGGGGATCTGTGTGGGGGTTTGTGAGATAGTATACTTCAGGTGAGTGGGTTGGTTACTAACCCGTTGGATCTTCGTAGGTTCGGTCGACTTGTGCGTACCCAGTGTTTCGACGCGACAGTGACAGGTAGGTGCTTCGAGCTGGTAGTCAGTGAGATCGTTTCACCCTTCCTCTGTTCTTTCATTCAGTATCGTAGTCTCTACATGTCAGTTGTTTGTTTATCGTTGCTTATCGTATTTCGTTGATTACATTTGTATAGTTGTGGATAGACATGTAAAGCAAGCTTGCATTCGTATATTGCATCTCTATGGACCTTGGGTCCAGGCAACACATCGACTCCCTTGTCATGTGTTTGATCTGGTTGATCGTGGTTCGGCGTTGTACGCCCTTGCACCTGGCTTCGGCCATGGTACCGGTCTCTTTTTGCCGATTTTTGTTTTGAGCATACCAGCATGATTTAGTCACAATACTGTGTATTCTAGATACCAGGTTGGTTTGGCCACCATCCAAGGGGTGTACGTATCCGAATAGGTCGTCGGTGACGCATGAATAAGTTTACAGTGTCTGCTCTGTGACAGGCAACGCTTGAGGTCTGCAGACCAATATAGCAGTATCAGATTGGGTTTGTTTTTGGACTATTCACCTTTGAGGCGTCTGATCAGTTGAGTTTTTTGTTCAGTAGTAGTTTCATTCTTGCTCAGTTATTATCATGTTTCTATTACTACTGTAGTTGCTCTTATATCACATCATATTTATATCTGTAGTTCTGTTTCATATCAGCATATATATATTTGTTTATCTATCTCCTTTAGTTTCTGGTGATTACGGCTTGCCTTCGTGGCTCTGTCGTATCCACTGGGAAACCATGGTTGCGGTTTCTCACCCCCAATTTTCCCAAGTGATTCGGGCTTGGAGTTGGTACTTGGGCTCGACGAGAGGACGATCTAGCTATTCTGGTGTAACACACTGGACCTTTGCAAATTGCGAGGTTCGAGTGTTTGGATGTATTTCGAACTTTTTCGCACTTGGTGGAGGGTTGTAAAATATTTTCCGACCTAAAAAGTTCGAAAACTGAAATTCTGGACAAGTCCTGAGAGTTTTTACTCTCGGGACCGGTCCCTGGAAGGAGAGACCGGTCCCCCAGTGAACAGTGTTGCGGCAGCCCTGAGGCAACCAGTCCCTGGCGCGCGAGACCGGTCCCCGAGCGCGTCTACGCAGTGAGAGACCGGTCCCGCACAGGGAGAGACCGGTTCCCGAACGATGGTTTTTCGGGTTCGCAGCGAGAGACCGGTCCCTGCTGGGGAGAGACCGGTCCCTCTGGGCGAAAACTGCCCAGTTCGGGCTGTTGCAATATCGGGTTT
>NW_017892010.1:0-9990 GCF_001540865.1 Ananas comosus | reverse complement strand
GTTAATTCCAACCTTATCCCACCTCTTTATATATGTATAGAGAGACAGAGAAGGAGTTTTTGGTTGCTGCTTCCTCTCTCTCTCTAGTCTTGGACATCGCTTGTGGTGAAGTCACGGCTCGAGCTCAGGTAGACTTCGACGTCGCGCCGGAGAGCCGTTTGAGAGCGTGGCCGTCGCGGTTGCGCCGTTGGAGACTGGGCGAGCACGTGTTTTCCCTCCTTTCGACTCCTCGCTGTGGTTGGACGAGCTTTGCGTGGTGGGTTGAAGTTTACCGAAATTGCCGGATTTCCTTCTAAGTCCTATCAACGTCAACATGTGTTTATTGTTTATTGGTTTATCCTGCTAGTACTCGAATTCATAAAAATTATAGATTAGAGCATAAAATCTGAATTTGGAGTTAAGCTAGTATTATATGCATATTGGACTTGGAATTGACTTAAAAGAAAATATATTAGATCTTACACTGTCATTTTCTGAAAGTTACCAGATTTAGCTTTATGAGTTGATTTTAATTTGTATCACCGCTGTTTGTGCGCGAGGGATACCCAGATTAGTGTAGGATGAGTTTACGCTCGTGCTGGGATGCCGAGATTGTTTTACAGTAGTGTGTAGACTGTTTCGTGCTGTCGGGTGCCGTCGAGGTTGACGGTGACCCAGATTTCTGTATCACTGCTGTTAGTGCAAGGTGGATACTTAGACGAGTGTAGGTTGAGTTTACGCTCGCGCTGAGGAGTCGAGTGTGTTGTTACAGTAGAGTTAGACGGTGTCGGACCGTCGGGTGCCGTCGGGATTGACGGTGGACCTAGACTCCTGCATTTTTGCGTCAGATTGTGTCAGGGGTACGTGAGTTGGGTGACTTGAGTAGTTTGACCCTTTTTATAGTGATTACAGCCTGTGAGAGCCTGTATGAACTTCGCAAAGACACTTGTAAACTTGGTTAGGTCGCGCCCACGAATGCCATTCCAGAATGGGGTTTTAGTGCGATGAGGTTGCAGTTTCTGTTTGGACGGTTCTTGAGCTCGATATAGGCAGGGTGGGTCTGTTTGGGCAGCTCGTGCGTGGTTGGGTCAGTGGTAGTTAGTGACGTCTTTCTCTACCCTCAGTGAGGTTGTGTCGTGTGTTGAGTCGCAACAGTCTTGTTAGACCTTTTTACTTAGAGAGCTTTCTCCACCGGTTACTCTCGAGGTGGTGTGCAGTGTAGCCTAGACAGGCGAGACGGGCATATCGCAGTCCCCAGAGAGTTTTCTCCACCTGCTACTCTTGGGGTGGTGTACGGGGTCGCTTCGACAGGCGGGACCGGCATATTGCAGTCCCCAGTGAGACTAGGTCAAAGTGAGGCATCTTTCATATCTACAGATAACCTATGTTGGTTAGTGATAGTATAGAGACATGTAGCTGTAAGGTTTTACAGCTTTCATTACTATCTCTTGCACATATTTCTGTAGACTTATGTTAACACAAAAAAAAAGAAAGAAAAGATCACTTCCCTAAATTCACTCCTCCACTATCTCCTACCATTCCCTCCATTTCTACCACTCTCTCCACCATTCCCTCCACTTTCTCACCATTCCCACCACTTCTCCATCACTCACTCCACTTCTCCACCATTTTCTCCACTTCTCCACACTTCTCCACCATTCCTTCCACCACCCCACTTCTCTACCATTTTCTCCACTTCTCCACACTTCTCCACCATTCCCTACACCACTCCACTTCTCCACCATTTTCTCCACTTCTCCACACTTCTCCACCATTCCCTACACCACTCCACTTCTCCACCATTTTCTCCACTTCTCCACTATTTTCTCCCACTTCTCCATCACTCCTCCATTCCCTCCACTCCTCCATTATTTACTCTTCTCTACACCATAGATTTCCACCACCCTCTCTCTATATAAAGAGAAGTGAACAAAAAAAAAGGGGGAGAGGATTCTACTCACAAAAAAAAAGAAGAGGAGAGGATTCTACTCACAAAAAAAAAATGGGGGAGAGGATTCTACTCTCAAAAAAAAAAGAGAGAAAAAAAACTTGGATAAAAAAAAAAAGAGCCAAAGAGAAAGGTGGGTTTAGATCCTCTCACTTTTATTTCTTTATTTTTTTTTTCTCTCCTAGTCAAAGCACTCCATACATCGAGCTTTCTATGCACACCGGGCTATACATGCCGTCATCAACCTCTACTACGTCGGGTCATCGTCAACCAAGAAAAGACGACCACTCGTCGCCATTCCGACACCATTGCTGACTGTCGTTGACCCGTCGTCGTTGATCCCGAAGTGGTGCACGTTCCCTTTTGCTAGTGTGGCGTCATCATCGACCAAGGAGGTGGTCATCCACCTGCTGTTGCTGCGCCGACGACAACGACGGCGACGATCCGCTTGACGCTTCGCCGTTAGCGGTAAAGGCGGCGACGACAACGACGACGACGATCCGCTTGACGCTTAGTCGTCAGCGGTAAAGGCGACGACAACGATGATCATCCGCTTGACGCTTAGCCGTCGACGGTAGACGACAACAACGACGACGACGATCCGCTTGACGCTTAGCCGTCGGCGGTAGACGATGACAACGACGACGACGATCGTCCGCTTGACGCATAGCCGTCGGCGGTAGACGACGACAACGACGACGACGATCATCCGCTTGACGCATAGCCGTCCGCGGTAGACGACGACAACGACGACGAGGATCATCCGCTTGACGCTTCACCGTCGGCGGTAGAAGATGACGACGACAATGACGACGACGATCCGCTTAATGCTTAGCCGTCAGTGGTAGATGACAACAACGACGACGACAATCCGCTTGACGCTTAGCCGTCGGCGGTAAAGGCAACGACGACGATGATCATCCGCTTGACGCTTACCCGTCGGCGGTAAACGACAATGACAACGACGATCATCCGCTTGATGCATAGCCGTCGGCGGTAGATGACGACAACGACGACGATGATCATCCGCTTGACGCATAGCCGTCGGCGGTAGACGACGACAACGACAACGAGGATCATCCGCTTGACGCTTCGCCGTCGGCGGTAGAAGACGACGACGACAACGACGACGACGATCCGCTTGATGCTTAGCCATCGGCAGTAAAGGCGACGACGACGATGATCATCTGCTTGACGCTTACCCGTCGGTGGTAAACAACAACGACAACGACGATCCGCTTGACGCGTAGCCGTCGGCGGTAAAGCCGACGACGACGATGATCATCCGCTTGACGCTTAGCCGTTAGCGGTAGACGACGACAACGACGACGACTATTACGTTTGACGCTTAGCCGTCGACGGAAAGCTCCAATCAAATTATTGATTGCCGCTATTTTGAATTGGCTTTTGTCAAAAACAAGCTGTGCGTGATGGATAATTTATGTGCACACGCCAAGTGTTAGACAAAGTGCCAAAAAGAATTTGTGCATAGCGCGTTGTTAATGTACGCGTGCTAAGCGTTCGATAAAATGCCAAAAAAGGTGTGCATACTATAGAATGTCAAAGAAAACTTGAGCAGCTGCACTGTTCATGTACGCGTGCCAAGTATTTAATGAAATGTCAAAGGCAACTTGCACATTATCTATGTGCGTGTCAAATGCTCGATGAAATACCAAAGAAAGTTTATGCATGATGCATGACCGACATGGTTTGGAGAAATATCTTGAAAATGAGAGAAGCAGAGAGATGATAATTGTCACTTTTTCTCTTTTTCAGTTGTATTAATTTTGTACACCGATGTACAAGAGTAATAAAAGAAATGCATTTTGTTTTGCTAATTATCATAATTGACCAGCTTAATCGGAGGTTGTCTAGGCGTAATTAATTAGAAATCTTTATGATTTCTAAGGAGTATAGAACCTTTAATTAATCTCTGTTTTTCAACATATAATTCCCTCGTCTAACGCCAATGCTTTTAAATTTTTTTAACACACACAACTTAGTGTAATATACCGAAACTTCGGTAGACTATATCGAACTTTTGTCAAGTTGACCAAAGTGTGCAAGAGAAATAGTTGGACAAAGTCCATTTGGCATTCCAACAATGTTGGAAGGGTTAGAGTTGAGTTCCGAGTGAGATAGACAGGTTTTAACATTGCCCGGCGCGAAATGAAGCCAAGCTGCCAAAACTGCAAGTCTGGGGGTCTGCTTAACTGGTAAAGCCCCAGGGGCGTACCGATACCAGGCAGGCATCTAAGAGTAGCAGCTCTCGGGTTTGGCCTCTGTCAAGTCTGTTAACTGGTGACTAAATCAGGTAGTACCAGTACCCTGTTGCCACCCGAGAACAGCCGGCTCTCGGGTTGGGCAGTTGAACAGGAGGCGTACCGGTGTGGCCAACCTGCGTATCAGTACCCAGTGCTGCAAACAGCAGCTGAAGTCTGCTACAAATAAAAAGAGTTGGAGGGTTTGTTTGCGATTGTAGCAGCCTATAAAAATATCCTACCTCCCCCTCTCTTATTCACAACAGTGAGAATACCTTCTCAACCCATTTTTCTCCCTCTCTCTCTCTAGGATCTCTTCCCCAAGGTGAAAAGGAGAGGATTTGAAGGTGGAATTGGAGGAGATGTTGGAGATTGGAATATCTAGAGCTCTCCTACAAGGTGGAGCTTGTGGAGTTCATAGGCTAAGGTGAGGTTTCTTGTAAGATTGATGTTAGGATTTGGTTTTATACCCTAGAACAGTTGATTTTGATCTTCTTACATGAAAGAAAACCTAGTAGAGACCATGGAACCACATGAAACTCCATGTTGTTCATGTACTCTCATGGTAGAATCATAGGATTTGTTTTAAATACCCTAAGAATGGTTTAAATGACCTAAAAATGGTTTTAGAGAGATTCCTAGATGGCATTAAGCTTGCTTTTGCTTATCTTAGAGATCAAAACGGTGTATGAAGCTATTTGGCATTGTTAGGACACCAAATTTGGAGCTTTTATCCTATATTCGTTTAAAGGTAAATTGACCTTATAGAAACCAAATTGAAAATATTTCTAACTCGTTGGTTGACTCGGTTCGCCGATCCGACGAGTCTACGTAAAGTTATTGGAAAAAAAGTCTAATTTGGCTTCGTTTTGCCACAGGCGAGAGAATAGGCGCCCAAAAATCACGAAACTTGAACCGTAGCACCCTAGCAACCATACGAGGTGGGTGGTGCTTTCCGAAATCCTTGAATTTCCTTTTATGTCTGAAATGTCATTTCTTGAGTATATGTATATGTTGAGTTTTATGCATTGTAGGGTGATTGAGATTATGTTGATATGTATTGTTGCATGTTGTGAGTACAAATGCATATGAGATAATTGAGAACTTGTAAAATCCTATGTATGCATGAATGTTGACAAGAACCTAGAAAAGGTAAAGAATCTAGTGACATTGAGAATAGTGACATTATGACATACGGATTGTGTGGCATTAGTAAATAAAATGAATGCTAGAATTGGACTCTTAGTTGAGTGGCATCAATGAGTTTCGAATGCTAGAGTTGAACACTTAGTATGTGGCATTAATGAATCAAGAATGCATGTGAATGAGTACAAAGAACATGTAGTGTAAGTGACACTAATGAAAGTAGAGAATGCAAGTACATGAGAAAGTTGACAATTATGACATAACAACCTTATAGTTAAGGGTCATATGAGCATTGCATCCTTATAGTTAAGGATTGGATTGAACTTGGCATCCTTATAGTTAAGGATTGGATCATACTCGCCTATAAGTCTTGGCTAGGAGGGTGGTAGCTCCCTCTCAAGCGATGAGCTCCGGAGTAGTCATCACTGGGTTGGAGTCTTCCCAGAGGATGGTCCCGTCGGGAGGCAGCTGAGGGCCCGACACAAAGGGATTTGAGTTGGTAAGTCTATTGAGGGCGAAACCTACGGGTTAGCCAAGAGATTTGAAAATTAAAAAGTGGATCTTACATTCATCATGAGCATTCTATTTGAGCATAATCATTGATTATATCTTATTCAGGCGTATTAGTTGCATTTGTATAGTTTGGTTACTATCTATCTGTTATTCTTCTATTATGCCTGATTTAGACCTAGTGAAAAAGTCGGTGAGGTCGGCGGCCGAACTCACTGGAAACTTTGTTGTAATTCTCATCCCACTATTTCCACAGAGCCGGGACCGAGTGAGCCGGTCAACGATCGCGGTAAAGGTATCGCGCCTTAGATAGAGACCACCCGAGTGCGTTTATAATTGTTTAGTTGCATACCCTTATGTCATCTTTTGTATTTGATGATGTTAGTAGGATGAATGATACAAATGTGATAAATGATGTAAAGAGAGCTTAAGTTTAAATGTAAGAAGATTATATTTTGGAAAATCATGTGATATAAAAAGAAATGATGAAAAGAATGTAACTGTACAAGTTGAATGCATGTATGCGGTTAAAAGTTAATCATATTACTTGTATGTTGTTTAGCTTAGAATCTTTCACTTTTGGCTATTGCTTGCCCACGTGCAAGCCATGTATGTATATTTCTGCATGTGCAATCTATATACTCGATTTGTACTTGTGTTGAGCCTTGGGCGGACATGGGAGGTGCTGTCCTTTCGGCGTCTGTTCGACGTGCCCGAACCGACCAAATAGGATCGGTTGCGGGGCGTGACAGATCTAATGGTATCTGAGCCTAAAAATGAAATTGTAGGAATGGACCTAGAGTCCCTTAAGAATGGAAAACCTTAAGGATCTAGGAAACGTGAGTGACGTGGAATTAAAGTATTGCGAAAGCTTTGTGATTGGGTTAATGTTAGTATGTCTCTAATGTGGTTAGGGGCTAATCCAAGTTTATATTTGTTCTCTACTCCCTGTGTTATGTCGGGCGGCCGACGACATAATGCTTTGGAATGAGAATAAATATACTTGTTTGCTTTCGCCGGATTGGGTTTGTTTCAGTATGTTGGTTGTGTAGCTAACGTGAATTGCTATTTTTCAGAAAGTGATGCCTCGTAGTAGACCTCGAACAAGGTCGATGCCGGAGGAGCCGAATGCGGCACCCAAGCAATCCGGAGGAAGTGGTGACGGGGAGCTTCGAGAGCAAATGTCCGCACTTATTGGCGTAGTGCGATAGCAAGCGGAGTCTATGCAATGTCAGGGGGAGCAAATTCAAAGGCTTCAAAAGGCCTTAGAGCGGCAGCAGGCGGCGGCGGCTCAAGTAGGCACTGAGCAACCTGCGCCCCCTGCGGTGGTGCCGACTGTGGTCGAGGGTGTGGCCGCAGCGACCATCCCAGTCACAGCAATAGCGGCCGGTTCGGGAACCTCAAATCTCGATGGTGCGGGCTATGGAGGCGGAGCGGGAGCGTGCACTTGCGGCTCTCGTTATGTTTAAGAAATTTAGCCCACCTACGTTCGACAGGGAAAAGGTAGAGCCATCAATGGTGGAGGCATGGATCGACTCGATGGAGTCACTCTTCGAGGATATATATATATATACCTTGGAGAAGGACAAGGTTCACCTCGCCACTCATTGTTTGGAGAAGGCAGCGAATGTGTGGTGGGAGCAGGTGAAGCGAGATCGGCCTTCTGACCTTCCGCCTATGCTATAGGAGGAGTTTAAGAGGGCGATGTTCGCGAATTAATTCCCCGACACGATGAAGCGGAAGCTACAAGAGAGGTTTCACAAATTGAGGCAAGGAGATCGTTCTGTAGTAGATTTCCAGCAGGAATTCTCCCACATTATCGACTGTGTCTCGGATGTTGTGCGGGATGATCGGGATCGGGCCGACTGGTTCTTGCGAGGACTTCGACCGGAGATTTATAAGGCGGTGCAAATCCTTAAGCTTACAACCTTTGCGAAGGTCTTTGATCGAGCGTTGTGGGCAGAGCACGGCAACGCCTACGCGCGAGAGGAGCGTGAGTCTATGGCCGAGTCAAGGGACAAAGGAAAGAAGCGGGCGGCGGGTGGTGCCGGGGGCCGGCCGAATGCTAAGAAACCCCCTCAGTATCCCCGGCAGCAGTCAAAGAATTGGAGGCCTTCCCAATGCGTTATTTGCGGCAGTAAGCACCGACCGTCGGCTTGTCCGCAACGCGAGGGAAAGTGCTACAAGTGTGGCCAAGCCGAGCATATAGTCCAGGAGTGCCTAAGTTGGGCGTCGTCTGCACCGACGGCGGCATCAGTTCTTTCTACCCCGAGACAGCTTATAGGGTTGCCACCGACTTTGTCGGCTGGACGCGCATCAGCGCCGCGTCAGCCGGAGGGATCTCGAGCACCGAGTGGACGGGATTTCGCCACTCAGGTGGAGGAGCCTGCAGTACCAGATGATGTCGTGGCAAGTATTATTTTGATCAATGGCACTAGAGCTAGAGCTTTATTTGACACAGGTGCATCTCATTCATTCATCGGTGCATCGTTTGCTAAAACTCATGGCATTAAAGTATTATATAGCCTAGATTATTGGTGGGTAAATGCACTAGAGCATTCATTTAGCGTTCACGAAGAGTACTTGGCTTGTCCAGTTCATATAGGTGATTAGATTATGCCGACAAATTTGCTAGTGCTAAATCAAATGTGGGGCTTCAATGTGATCTTGGAGATCGATTGGCTCTCCAAGTACTGTGCGGATATCGATTGCGAAAGTTGGTCCATCGTGCATGTTAAAGCTCGCGCTTCGCGGCGACGGTATGGGCGCCGAGGGCGAGAAAGATGATCAAAGGGGGATGTGTGGCCTATTTGGCGACAATGGTAGAGGCTCAAAGGGAGTACCCTAAACTTGAGGATATTCGAGTAACATGTGAGTTTCTGGATGTATTTCCGGCGGAGTTACCGGGATTGCCACCGGACCGGGAGATCGAATTCGTCATTGATTCCCGGGGCGGCGCCAATTTTGAAGACTCCGTATAGAATGGCACCGGCGGAGTTAGTGGAGCTAAAGGCCCAATTACAAGACTTGCTCGATAAAGGCTTTGTGAGGCCGAGCGTGTCACCGTGGGGAGCTCCGATGCTATTTGTGAAGAAAAAGGATAGCACACTTCGACTTTGCGTGGATTATCGCGAGTTGAACAAAGTGACAATCAAGAATAAGTACCCGTTGTCGAGGATTGATGATTTGTTCGATCAGTTGCAAAGGTCGCGGGTATACTCAAAGATTGATCTTCAGTCGAGGTATCATCAGTTAAAGATCCGGCCAAAGGATGTGCACAAAAGGCGTATCGTATGCGGTATGGTCACTACGAGTTCACGGTAATGCCGTTTGGGCTTACGAATGCCTCTACAGCGTTTATGGACTTGATGAATCGAGTCTTTCGACCATTGTTGGACCGATGCGTCGTAGTGTTCATTGACGATGTGTTGTTTTATTCTCGAAGTGAGGAAGAACACGAGGAGCATTTGATGACCGTATTGCAAATACTCTGAAAAGAGAAGTTTTATGCCAAGTTGAAGAAATGTGACTTTTGGCTTTCGGAGGTCACTTTCTTAGGCCATATGATATCGTGTGATGGTGTCTCGGTAGATCCGAAGAAAGTAGAGGCAATTAAAGATTAGCCTCGCCCGACAAGTGTTGCGGAGGTCCGCAGTTTTCTTGGACTTGCGGGATACTACCGGCGGTTCATAGAGAGGTTTGCTAAAATAACTACTCCACTAACGCGCCTTACGCACAAAGGAGTGAAGTACGTGTGGAGCGAAGACTGTGATCGGAGCTTCAAGGACTTAAAGGAAAGGTTGACATCGACCCCGATACTTGCTTTGCCGACTCCGGGGAAGAGCTTCGTGGTGTACAGTGATGCCTCGTATATTGGTCTCAGGTGTGTTTTGATGCAAAATGAGCATGTTATCACATATGCTTCTCGCCAATTGAAGAGTTATGAAAAGAACTACCCGATTCATGACCTCGAGCTAGCCACGGTGATATTCGCGCTGAAGTTGTGGAGGCATTACTTGTATGGTGAATATTGTGAGATTTACACGGTAAGATAATCATGTGTACGCAGCGGAAGAAAATAACACAATTAAAAATTTTCTTGAAAACCAAAGATCACCTCGTGTTTCGTTTTAGATCATTAATAAT
>NW_017892009.1:0-10016 GCF_001540865.1 Ananas comosus | reverse complement strand
CGATTTTAAGACATGACCTCTAAAAATCCAGAAAAGCTAAATGTTTGTAGCAGATGCTGTAAAAGCGAAAATCGCGAAAATTCGGCGAGTCCCGATAAAATACATGGACAACATCTGTTAGTAAAAGGAAAATCGGAGGCAAATTGAATTTGAAGTTGTAACGAGCTCCTCGATTACCCTTGGAGCACTTATGTATCTATGCGGCAGCCTACCCTGATTGATCGGAAATTAAGGAAAACAGCTCCAAAGATGGAGTCTCTGCAGATCACAATTCGAGATAAAGATCACTGTTGATCATGATAGTGACTTCGCAGTACCATCATCAGGACTTATTGAAATTCCGGTGATCAGGCTCTTGTGTAACACCGCAACCGCACTGGCATCACTGGTATATAGAAGAAAGAATTCTACGTCAAAGCCACATCGGGCAGCCAGTATACTGGTCCACACCCTGGAGACGTAGCAAAAAATCGTATAGGATTTGAAAGTTAAATTACCGGCTGGCCCACTGGAATTAAAAAGGAAGATTGCAGACTACGCTGCTAATGCTTAACTTGTCAGCAGGAATTAAAGCCTGAACATCGACTTCCTCGCGGGAAAACTCAAAAGCTTACCCCCACCCAAGCCAGCTGTGAAGTGAGACGGATTCCTAGCCCGAGTCATTGTCCGTAATTAACCCCTCCGTCCAGGCAGGAACATGAATGCATTTGGGTATAAATTTGTGGAGTAGAATTCGACTAATCATGCCACTTATTCAATTCATCACGGGTGGGTCCGGCGGGAAAAGATTCTGGCAGCAATGTATCTTGAATGAAATTGTGCGATTACCCACGGAGTACTGCTTCTATTGTCTAAGATCGAGACAGCACCCCGATTCGTTTCACATTTCTGGAAGAGCTTACAGGCACACGCTATATGGTACCGATTGATTTTAGTACTAGGCTTTCCACCACCAGAGTGATGGCCAGCTCCTGAGCGTAAACATGCCAAACCCTTGAGCGATATTGCGGGCCGTGTGTTGATTACCGAGGGCAGTTGGCCACAATTCTTCCTAATGGCTGAAACTTTGCTATAACAACAGTTATCACGCAAGTATCAGCAATGCGCACTGCTCCATTGAAGACCTTTATGGTAACGATAAGTGCAGGATCACGGTCAAACTCTCCCCATTGCGAGTGAAGTGGGTGAGAAGATTGGTTTTGGGTCCAGACGGATATTACACGGAGGCTGAAGTAAAAGTTCGCACTTGCACGAGAAGTCTATTGACAGCTACAAAGTCGACAAAAAAAGAGCTGATGGCGATAAACGTCGGCTGAGAACTTGGAATTTCACGTTGCGATCACTTTGTATTTCTAAACCTATCACCGACAAAGGGAGTAAGGAGATTTGGAATTACGAGGGAAATTAAGTCGCCGATTCATTGGACCCTAACGAGGTTTGGAGGGCGGATCAGCCCCCCCCGTACGCGTATCGGCATTGCCTTGCCGCCGAATCTATCGGAGATACAATAATGTATTTCATGTATACTCTAACGAAATATATGTTTTTTTGATCCAACTCACACTATTGAAGGGTACGTCCATTAATCTGAGAGATTTGAGCATTTGAGGAGCATCCAGTGAGAATTCTAGCTCGGGAAGTAAAACGGCTTCGAAATCGCGACATTCCCTACGTAAAGATCCTTTGGAGCAATCATGATGAACGGGAAGCTACTTGGGAACTGGAGAGTGCAATGTTAGAGCACTACCCCTACCTATTCTCGTCAGGATCTTGAGGTAAGTGCTTACAAGTTTCGCGGACGAAACTTCTTTTTAGGAGGGGTGAATGTAATACACTGGACTTTCGCAAATTGCAGAGTTCGAGTGTGTGGAATGAAGTGTGGAACTATTCTACATGTTCTAAATGACTTGGACAAGTTTTTGAACAAGTTAGAGGGTGATTGGAATGCTTAAAGCAAGAAAGTGCGTTGAACTGACGAAAATCAGCATTTTCTGCTTGCTGTACCGGTACAGCCCTTACCTTGTACCGGTACAAGCTGGCAGATTCGGGGCAGCAAGGTTAGTTTAGTAATTTCACATCTTGTTCTCAGCTATTTGATCCCAGCACGACTCCTGGAGCTTGCTGGAGTGTGCTAGAGCTCAGAGGAGCTTCCTCCACCTTTTTTCTCTCTCTCTCTCTAGGGTTTTTCTCTCTCTACATCGAATTCGCCGATTTCGCTCGTTTCCGTCGCATCGCGTGTTCTTCGCTGGTTGCGAGCGTTGCGGAGCCTACGTGGACGTGTGGGGGAGCGTTTTGGAGGGATTTTTGCAGCCCTGGACCAGTAAGGTGCTGGTGGCAAGCTTGAGAAGGTATACGACTCGATTTTTCCGTTATCGGCGCTCTATTAGTCGATTTGAGTATCGATTTCAAGATTTTGCTTCCAACTGTTTTAACCTGAGTTTTCAGTATGTAAAAATGAGTTAATTAGCTGTGAATTAACCTTCTTAGACCAGGGATAAGCTACTTTAAAGCTTAATTGGAATATTTAGCCATTTATGAAGCTAAATTGGAACGAAATGCAAATTGTTGAGCGAATTGATGCAATTTAGAATTATTTCTTCGCAGCAGGTCTTCGAGTCTCGTCGAGCTGAACTTGTACTCTTAAAAGCTGGTTTGGAAGGTATTCTAACCTGAGGTAAGCAGGGATTTCGGTTAGGAAACTGAATTCGCAAGATTCCGGCTATATTTGCTAATATATGATGATTTTGATGTCGTGTTGATGTTGATCGCAGCGGGAGTTCGACCGATCTTTGGGTCATCCTTGGTTGGCTTTGGGAAGCCTTTAGAGACTTAATTGAAGGTACTAAAGTGAACTAAAACGGCGATTTATGTTACTACTTGATACGAGATGTGAATTGAGCCGAAATCGGACATTTCGGCCGTAGATTTAATCCAATCTTTACGTTTGTTTTCAGCAGCATTGGGGCTTCGTTGAGCTGATTGTGGGACTTCTTGTGAATAGTTGGAGCCTAGTACTAGGTGGGTTTGACCTAATCAGAGCAAGTGAAGCTCCCCTATGTTCTATATGTATTATAAACGTGGTTTAATTATATGCCTATGTGATGGTTAAGGGACTCGGAATTCGTCATTATGACGTTTATCATATGTGAAATGAGCGTTCATGCATAAAAGTATTCATGCATTAAAGTATCCTTGTTTAGTTCAGTAGAACAACCAGGAGATCAGTTTATTATGTTTCTATGATATAGAGAACATATATAGATGAAAGTATTTCTATTTATATTCAATACAGTTGAATGGCTTATGAACAAGTGTAGGATGCACTTTAAAGTAGAGAACAATGACATTCTCTTGACTCTAATATAGAGAACTATGACATGCTCATGACTATGTTGATAGTGCCATACTAGTGGAAAGATTACAATGCTATGTGATTGACAATCTAGTGGATACTAGCTTTTGTTATTAATTGTGTAATGACATTCCGATCAGAGGATCGAGGGTATGAACTTTGCAATGAAAATATGAAAATTGTGACATGTGGACAATGGACTTTGCTTGCTTGCCATCGTGCTCATTCGCACACGCTTGTGAGGGTCAACAACAACAACGAGCACTCTACTAGAACGAGTGTAACGGACAGACGCGAACCACCCCAGCGAGGGGAGTTCAACACGCGAGGCCTCAAACCAGTGATCTCTCCGTCGGGACGAACGACGAGCCTATCGGCGAACAATAGGCGTCCGCATGAGCCCCTATCAGGTCGAGCTGTAGGGATCCTCTAACTATACACTCAGAACGAACACCTGGAGCACAAGTGAACCTCTAACCCAATGGATAACTCAGGATGGGTACTAACTACAAGTATCATCGATAAGTAACAAGTATAGTCGAATGAACGAATGGATCATCGTATAAGATATCAATGATACTATCGACAACATCTACAACTATCAACGAATGAATGGGTCGAACAAATAACAAGTACGTAAGTACTAAGGTCTAACTCCGTATCGAACTATATCAACAAATGGATGGCGAAAAACAAATCAAGTCAAAATATACATATAACGTATATATAGAGAGATACGGACGAACTCTGGATCACCCATCTAGCCGCCTCAGCCGCCGGCTTGGGTGACCCTTGATAAGCATCAAGAGTGAGGGCACACCAAAACCCTCATGTCCATGTGTCCTGTCGCCCGGAAGCAGCTACCTAGCGCCATTCCCGTATCGCGGGATCGAGACTATCTATCGAAGGAAGTGGATGAACGTAATCGAGATATGGGACATTAAAACCAATACGAAACTCTCATCTACTACATATCCCACTCCAAAACCTCTCAAATACTACATATAAGTAAACCTTTTTCTTACGTTCAACATAATTTACAAATTTCAAATTTACTATAGCTTTCTCCAAACTACAAAGTTTATACACATTTATCAATTCAAAGAGAGAAAACATATGAACATACTAAAATGAACATAGCGAACGAGATCAACCAATATCGTGACAAACACGAAAGCAAAGCAACAACTAACACATACTTACGTTCAACAAAAGAACCCCTGAACAACATGTGTTATGTGTACGTCATCGTATTCCGCAGCTGTCTTCTTTGGTTCAGGCTATCCTTTATTTGTTTCTGTGCGGATGGGAGCTATAGTCTGGTTTCATGTTCGGCTATATGATAGTCCTTTACGTTGTTTCTCGCACTGTTAGGTTTTAGAGCTGTCCTCTCGTTCATAGTGTTGTCTTTGTAGCCCTAGTTGTCATTTTTTTTTATGTAGTGCCTCATATGTTTTTATTCATGTTTCCACCAGAGAGATATGTTTCCTGTAGTGGGAGCCGTCATTGGGCTCATCGTTCCACTAGTTGATCGTGCGAGGATCATCTCAGATCGATCTGCGCTGAGGGAACGGTGCTAGGGATCGGAGAGAACGTCTACCGAGACATTTTTGTTGGTGGTTTTCCCGCACTCTTGATAATTGTTATCAAGGGTCACCCATTCGGCGGTCGGAGCCGCTTAATGTGGTGATCCGAGTACTACATGATTTACTTTCGCTTTTGTCATTAACGTACTATATCTTAATGCGTTACGATTGTCCATTACTCGTACATTCGTTGTACATTAGTACTAAAGTTGTCATTACTTAGCTGACTTACTATCTTCGCATCGGTGATACTATTCGTACTTATATTTTCGTATTTCCACATTCATTGATGACATGTGACATTGGCCATTAGTAAGTAATGACAGGTTTAAAGAATCGTGAAAGGAAAGTAAGTGTCCCTGGATGGGTTCCGTCAGGTCGAACGCGGCGCGGATTACCGGGGCACCATCATATGTGAGGGGTGCCGTTAGGTGAAGCCGTGGGTTAGGGCGTGCCCGCTCGTTGACAGCGCATCCGGTTGAGGCCTCACGGCCGAACATCCCTCGANAGTGCGTTGAACTGATGAAAATCAGCATTTTCTGCTTGCTGTACCGGTACAGCCCTTACCTTGTACCGGTACAAGCTGGCAGATTCGGGGCAGCAAGGTTAGTTTGGTAATTTCACATTTGATCCCTATCTATTAGACCCCAGCTCGACCAGGGATGTTCAGATATGCATGTTTGAGCTCAGAGAAGTGCTCTTCCTTCTCTCTTTCTCTCTCTCTCTAGGGAAAGTATTTCTATTCATATTCTACAAAGAAAGCGTCGATTTTGCTCGTTTTCGTCGCCGCGCTTGTTCTTCGCTGTTTGCGAGCGTCGCGGAGCCCTTGTGGACGTGTGAGGGAGTGTTTTGGACGGGTTTTCGCAGCCCTGGACCAGCAGGTCACTGGTTGGAAGCTTGAGAAGGTAATCGACTCACTTTTGCCGTTATCGACGTTTTATTCGCCGATTTGAGTAGTGATTTCGAGTTTTTGCCTCTTGCTGTGCTAGGCTGAGGTTTCAGCATTTAAGATGAGTTAATTAGATGTGAATTAACCTTCTTAGACCAAGGATAAGCTTCTTGGAAGCTTAGTAGAGATATTTAACTCGTTATGAAGAAAATTTGGAATTAAACGCGGTTATTGACGTTGTTTTGTATGATCTCTTCGCAGCAAATCCTTGAGCCTATTTGGGCTGAACTTGTACTCTTGAAAGCTGGTTTGGAGGATATTCTAACCAAGGGTAATTCGAAATTTCAGTTAGAAAACTGATTTCGCGAGATTTTGGCTAAATTAACTTGTATACATACTTTTTGACGTCATTTCGGTATTGTTCGCAGCGAGATCGCGATCGAGCCTTGGATCGTCTTCGACTGCCTTGTGAGGACCCTTGGAGGTTACACTTGAGGTATCCCACTAGCCAAAACAGGGATTTCAGCTATTACGATGTACTAAGTGCAATTGCGCAGAATTGGACATTTCGATCGTAATTTTGATACGATATCTATGCTTCGTGTTCAGCAGAGTTGAGACCTTGGGGAGCTGATTTTGGGACTTCCTTTGAACAGATTGGAGCATTAGTACGAGGTGGGTTGGACCTAACCAGAGCAAGTGAAGCTCCCCTATGTTCTATATGTATCTATAAAATAGAATAATCGCTTAGATGCATTGAGTGCATATGTGGTTGATAGAGAATTTGGAACATATCAGTGGGATGTGTCATGCTTAAGTAGAATAAATCTCTATAAAGTAGAGGACATATATACATGAAAGTATTTCTATTCATATTCAATACAGTTGAATGACTGATGAACAAGTGTAGGATGCACTTTAAAGTAGAGAACAATGACATTCTCTTGACTCTAACGTAGAAAACTATGATATGCTCATGACCATGTTGATAGTGCCATACTAGTGGAAAGATTATAATGCTATGTGATTTAGCTTTACCATTGCATGTTTACAATCTAGTGGATACTAGCTTTTGTTCCTATTTGTGTATTGACATTCCGATCAGAGGATCGAGGGTAAGAACTTTGCAATGACAATATGAAAATTGTGACCTGTGACAATGAACTTGCTTCTTGCCATCGTGCTCCATTCGCACACGCTTGTGAAGGGTAAGCTCCCTACAAAGCCGGCATCCGGAGTTGGCCTACCGCAGTTTCTCGGTACTCCGTGGCGGGATTGGGTGCCGAAGTGTGATTGCCGTGGGAGAAGTGTATACTACCACGGGGCATTAAGGCGCGCGCAAGCTGGACTACCTTGAGTAGGTCCTAAGTGAATGAAAATGAAAGTGAAAATGATTAATGATAGTAATGAATAAGTATCAGTTGTAGTGGGTAAAATAAATTAGTTAACTTACACTTCTATGATTATGTTTATGTGCATGTTATAGGCAGTACGATAACTTCTATTATTCAGTTGATTCATTTGACTGTAGAAATCAATGTTAATTTGAATACATGCCTGTTTTTACCGGTTAGCCACTGCAATTTCTATAATTCATGCTCTTATTTGCTTCAATTACTTTCAGGTACAATCATGCGCCTAGCTGGTGTAATTCGCCGAGGCTGGCGGCTTACGCCACATGGAAACTATGTTAATAGTTCTCATACCCTTTGGTGGTTTTGTTTACAGATGCCAGTCCGCAGGAAAGGCTAGGATCGTGCAATGGATTCGCGTCTATGCTAAGACTTTGCTAGGAGAGTGTTAGTCGATCACCCTTGCTACTCGGCTAAAAGTAGCGACCGAGGGTGATGTCCCTTTGTATAGAGAGAACCACCATTGTACTATTTTTGTATACTCCGTGATGTATATTTAACTGTGAATCCTCGATGTTTCTGTGTGAATACTTGCTCTCTAGTCCGATGATTTTGGATTGTACTCTCTTGTCTTTTTGTTGATATATATCGACTTTGTACATTGCTCTGATATCCAGGATAGGATTTCTTGTTTAACTTCTCTGCCGGACTTGCTTTCTTTGTAGACGCCTATATACTGTAGGGTGTATGGCGGGTCTGTGCACTACCAGGATATGCTTCCAGATGGTACCTCTCGGCAATGAACAGACCCAAGGGGAATGGTGAAAATTGACGAAGAGTCGTAATGAGAAATAACGAACTCCTTGGATTACCCAAAGTGGCGGAGCGGCTCTACGCCGCTTGTTGACATTCGGTGTGATTCGAGAGAGCTGTACCCGGTGTGGCTGTGTCGTGTGGTGACGCATATGACTATTGAAGGCGTTCGTTTGATAAGCTCCACACCATGAGGATAGCGGTATTCCGGTCTCGAAGGAAAGTGTTTGCCTTAGTGGCCAGTAGCGAATGGCGTTGGAGCGCGTAGAAGGCCGTTGAGCCTCAGACTTGCGTCTACCAAGAAATAACGGAGAATCGTAATGCCAATTGCGAGATGCGCCTTGCAAGTTGTACGAGTTGGGTATGTACCTCGTGTTGGCTCTTGGAATAGTTGCAAAAAGGGTAAAAGGGCCATTCCGAACATAGAAAGTGCATTAGCGCCACAAATGCTCAAAGGAAGCCGAAGTTGAAGGCATGGTTTGGAGGTTCGCGGACGAAACACTTTTAAGAAGGGAGGATGTAAGGTACGCTGGACTTCTAAAACTATGAAGTTATGTGTACATTAAATGGTTTCCGCTGAGGCTCGCGGTGGAATGTAACATACCGTGATTTTTAATATATAAAAGTGAAAAAATAAATACCAAAATTAGTGTGAGATATCTATTTTATTGGTATTGTAGAGAAGTAAAACCATAAGTCAGAAATGACTTGTGTTGAAATGGATGCAAAACAGAAGATCTAGAATTTTCTGTTGGAAAAACGGGAGAGAAAATTAGGCAGAAAATGCATCATCTCAGAAAAATTATGAAAATTGAGAAAGTCAGAATATTTTTATAGGCTCAGATTTAAAGGTTCATATTTTCTGACATCCCGTAAGGAAGAATAAAATCCGACAGTCAATACTGATAAAGATTAGCAGTTCGGTACACTGCTTCGGTGACCAAACGGGGTCCGAAACGAAATATTAAATTTCTTTGGACTCTTTAAGTAAACCGAAATATGATTGTCAATTTCGAGGCTCAACGGATACTTCTGAGAGCTCCGGCGAAAAGAAATATCAGATTTGGAGGCAGCCGTGATGTGAATAGTGTACTGGCTACTATTGAGCGGTTGACTATGAGTAAGAGCACTAGGCTTCTCCCTCTCACCACAGGCCGAACCACGCATCACCACTACACAATAGCTTCAGGTGAAGTGAGAGAAAACTCTCCCTTTTCTCTCTCTAAATATTCTCTCCCTGCACTCTCCCTATATTTCTCGCCTAAATCGGCGGCGTTGGTGGAGATCGAGGCTTGCCGAACGGCGTTGGAGGCGACGGATTGAAGCTTATCGTCGCGCCCGTGGAGACGACGTGTTTTTCGTTGCGGGCGTTCACATTGGGTAGCTTTTGGCGGATTTGGCTTAATCACTTAGCTTTAGAAGGTTCTTAGGTAGCCTCTAATGAGCAATTCTTGAGCATGTTGCTTCCATTTAATATTGGATTATTTGGGAGTTATTTCATGTTAGGGCTCAAAATGCTAATTTTGAAAATATGAGGGTTTGATCTAATTTGACCCTACCGTAAACCTAATGCGCTAGGTCACTGAACGCGTTGGAAGCGACGGTTCGGCGATTCGTCGACCGGTGCAAAGTTATTAAAGAAACGCGAACGTTTAGGGCTTCGTTCCAACCTGGGAGGCCGAGGCGAGATACGTCGAGAAATCATGAAAATGATTTGAGGCATCGTGGCCACATAACTGGAAGACGCTATAATTTTCGGCTGAGAAAGAGGAGTACGGTGAAGGCGCAGTGTGCAGTATCGCGGGCCGTGCCGGAGTACGGTGCCACGGGAGGCCGATTTGCAAGTGTCGACAAGCAATCGGAACGCGAATTATGGTGTGTGTTTAACCGAAGCAACTAGGTCCGCGCCTTATATGTCTAAAGATATTAAAGAATGCTACAGTTGATGCATATGTAATGTAAATGAGGCAGTATAAGATGATGCATATAAATATAAATAATGGCATGTTAATAATATGATGCAA
>NW_017892008.1:0-10029 GCF_001540865.1 Ananas comosus | reverse complement strand
ACGTTCGAAGCGGTGTGCCGTCATACACGACCTCATCGCTGGAGGAGACCTCGGGCCGAGCGGGCGGGCGGGAGGTAGCAGCGGAAGAATAAAAAGAAGAAGAAAAGAAAGAGAAAAAGAAAAGGAAAAGAAATGGTACAAAATTCTCCTAAATAGTGCAACGTTAGCCTAAAGAGTGTAAAATCCATTCCAAAAGAGTGAAATTTTTATATCAAATAGTGCAATTTTCATTTAAACGGTGCAAATTTATTTTAAAATAGTGTAATCTTATTTTAATAGTATAATTTTATTTTTTTCCTCCTTATATAATTTTTGGTCTTTGTTTTTTTCTTCTACAATTTTGTTTTGTCACGCCTCTCTGCCAACAGCCACAGTGCCGGTGACGACGCCGCTAAAGACCCCCCCACTCCGAGGCTGCGGCGCCGCAGCGACCTCTGCGGCGCCGATGTCGACGGAGAGGCTGCGTCGTCGGAGGCGGCGGAGGAGGCGAAGGAGGAGGGAGAGGGAAAGGGCGAGAAGGGCGAGAGAGGCGTCGTCGTCGAAGGCGGTGGAGGAGGGTCGGAGAGGGGGAAAAAAAAAATCGCAGCGCGGCTTCGGCAGGGTCGGAGGAGAGGAAGGCGGGGGTACGCGGGCGAGGGTAAGGATGCGCCGAACAAAAGCGAAGCTGGCTGCCTCCGCCTCTGCCTCCGCCACTCTCTGGGAAGAGAAAGAAAAAAGAACGAGAGAAAAAGAAAAGGGGAGAGAGTAAAAGGTACAACGGTATTTTGGTTAGTTTGCTGAAAATCCAGCCCGAATCTGTAAAATCGGAAAAGGTGGCCCATTTTTACAAAAGCGCAAAACTAGTGGATTTTTTATGCAAATTGGCCTAAAAACAAATAACGACCCTTGTCTCTTACCTTGATTGGAGTTTTGATTTAGGAAATTGATTTTGATTATATTTTCACATACCTTCGTAAGTGAGGGAGGAGCAAGTGCAATGCGGCAAATTATTATCTGCACCTCCTGGTGTGGAAGTATAAATCTATACACCACATCTCTAAAATGGAAAAATGTTTTAGAATTGCAAAAATTAAAATCTAACTCATTGAACGTGTCCTAAGCCAAAATTAATTTTTCCTTTAATAGAGCGTCTGATATCTTGTTTTTCAAAATCTAATTCTAATTCTTAGAAGTAATTTTCTGATTTTAATCGGAAGTCGTTAAAACCTGCTTCCGAATCCAATTTTGAACTCAAATTTTAAGATTAAATTTTAATGTGATTTCAAAATTTAAATTTTAAATTTTAAACTCTAAATTTTAAATTTCAAATTTCAAGCTATAAATTTTAATTTTCAAAATTTTTGAATTTAGATATTAATTTTTGGATTTTGAATCTCAAATTTGAAATTTAAAATTTGAAATTTGAAATTTTAATTAAGCTAAAATTTAAATTTTGATGCATGAAATTTGAAATTTTTTTTTTTTTCAAATTGAACGATTTCTTCCTCTTTCTCTACTACAATACATTTTCAAATATAATTTTTTTTTTAATCTACTCGTTTTAGATAATTTTAGATTAAATTTATTAGACCAAATATATACCGTGTGGTGCATATAGCGTATGCATACACCGGGTACAGGCAACTGTTTCTCGTTGCATAATCTTGTGTTTTGTAACACATAAACTGAGTAAAATAGTTTTTAAGAGATATTAAATTATAGACAAATAAAGTTAAATATAACGTCACAAATTTGAATTTAAAATTTTATGTTGAGTTTTAATTTACAAATAAAATTCAAAATATGATCATGATTTTAATTTAAATTTAAAGTGAAATTCAACTTTAAAAATAAATTCAAATATTAAGACTAAATATGACTTTTTAGCTAAGCTTCCACTTTTGATAACTTCCGAATTTTTTGAGCCCAAGTCAAAAAAGTAAGATTTAATTATAATTCACTTTATCAGCTCACTTTGGTAAAGTGACTTTTATATTTATTTTTATTAACTAAACAATCAATAAGACGTTACTTTTCAAAAATGCCATTTTCGGTGCTTTATTTACGATCGACCAAACATGCTCTAAGTAAAATAATTCAAAAAAAAAGTTTTAAGAGGGTGTAAATTTTTTTTTAAAAAAAGAAACTGTTCAATGCAGCGTACTATACAGTATCGACAGAAAAGGAAGACTCAAATGCATTGATGCATTCAGAAAATCAGAATCAAAACCAAACTTATACAGATCGAAGACTGAACCAAACATGAACAACAATTGCATGATCCCACATCATCAAAATTCTGATCTAAAGCTCTCATTTTCCTTAAATTAAGCAAATGCAATCACTTTAAGCAGCAAATAAATTGCCGTAAGTAATGTAATTAATTAAAGACGCTAATCACATTATATACATAGACTACGTACATGTAGTAGTTTTATTCCAATCCCTGCACCAAGAAATATAGGAGAGAATGTACACAAAGCAGTGGAACTTTAACCATCCTTCGTAACAAGGACGAAATCGATTGACTACAGTAATAGGAGTGTTTTTAATTCATACACCAATGAGAACAAAAAGAAAATACAAATACATAGGCAGTTTACTTTGGTCTTGTTACATTCCTACATATAGAGAAATCGATAGAGTCTTTAATTCGTTCTCAAACCATGCACCAAATATAAGAGATAAGCAGTAACACCTCAGTTTTTGTGTGTTTTCAATATTTAATGAAACTGAAGTGCTGTTAAAAAGTGTCAATAAACTGCAAGTAAGATGCCTGCAGAATAAGATTGCGAGTTGATGCTTGCTGTAGCGTAGCCGTCATTTTCCCTCTTACGATGAGTCGACAGAGTCTTATCGCCGGAGCATCCACCAAATCTACTACGAATGCCGATACAACCTGCACTAAAAACAGGAAAAAAAAAAAAAAACTTAAAGTATGACTTGTACTGCTGAAATTGAGTTCAGAAGTTTAACCTGCAGGTGCCTACTACTCTGCTAAAAAGAAAACAAATGATAATTTGAAAACACATTGTAAAGCAATGTTTAACAACTTCGTTGGATAATACACAAGACAAAACAAGCTTATGACCAGGCTATGAGATTTGCTATTTGTACAGGAATATTCAAACACAAAATTATCTTTAATATATACGCATGTAAATTGAGGGGAAACAAAATTGAAGCATTTAACCTCCCTGCCGCAAAAGAGGGCAATTTCTTTCTTAAAGATTTTACATTAGTTTGGCCATACAAAACGCATGGAATCTTACTCTGATCCTGCACCAACAAAACTGAAGAACGCAAGCATGAAGTTAGACATAACTACGTAAGTCTTTTTCTTTTTCAATATTCTTATGAATAAATTGATAGACCATGATCATGTATGGGAGTCATATATGAGTCCAGTACTAATTAAATAGAAGAACATAAGCAGTAAGACTTTAGCCTACAATATGAGTTTTCTTTTTTTTTTCTTTTTCAACTCATGCACTGAAAAACAAAAGACAGAGTGAGGTAGTTTAGTATGATTTTAATCTTGTTTTTAGCCTGATAAGGAAAAAATAGATTTGAGCGCTAATAGGGAGTTCTAATCCTTGAATGTTCCTGCACTACCAAAATAGAACATAAGCAGCTATTCCTGCTTTGTGTTCTTGAAAAATTTGAGAGAAATATATATATATATATATATATAGGAGTGCCATACCATTACTACAGCCCTGCACCAAGAAATTTAACAAACTTAAAGAGCTTTTGTCATGCTTCTCTTATGTTATAACTCATCAGCGAGACTTCACATCTTGTTTGTACTCCTAGAGAGAGAAATTACTGCACAATTAGTCATATATAACTTTAGAAAGCAATTGACATGCTAGCAATTAACATATGTTATATTCATTACATTGTTTGTTTTATATATAAGGCCAATCCGTCCTGCGAGCACAATGTATTATAGGAGGCAATTAGTGCTTTATTCCCCTTTTTATGTATCCAAATCATAAAATGAGAGTACAAAATGTAAAAATTCCATTGAGGATGCTAATTAAAAAGGAACCTGTCTGCTCTTGCATTATCTGAAAAAAGGTGAGCAATTAATCCCGTAAGAAATGAGATAACTTTGTTAAGACTGAATGAGATGTATGTAGTTCATTAATTAAGACCAAAATGAATTGCATTATTTACAACAAAGGGTTACGAGATGAAGGGCGGTAGAGTGTACTTACAATTAATATGCATCATCATCATCACCTCTGCAAATGCTAGCTATTTAATTATCTTGCAAGGGATGTGGGCAATCTTGGGCCAATCAAGGCCTATATTCTCATGGCATCGCTCCTCCAACACAGGGTGACACCCATAAATGAGTAGAGTACGCAGTGAAGTAGGCAGACCTGGAAGAGACTGGATGAGATTAGCATTCAGTACTTCTAAACACTCGAGGGAGCACAGTTTTGTCATGCTCTGGGGGAGGGACTGAAAGGAGCTTGCATTCCATATGCGTAAAAATTTGAGGGCAGCGTGATTTTGTAGTAGCCATTCCTCAGGTAAGCTGGTGAGTTGTGAAGCATTAGAGAAAGTGAAATGGCTGATGGAAGAGAGACTTCTTAATGGCTCCATGAGCAGGAGCGCATGGTGGTCAATTGATAGTCTACCATTCTTCAAAAAGCAGTCCACTACTGCATTCCGTTTTTGGCCGACATCGTTTGGGAACGGAGGCTGCAGCAGCAGGGCAACGTCAATTAGCTTGTCACACCCTCTAATTTCTAAAGAACGGAGGGATACGAGAGCTGGTATTCCACCAAATGATGACAGTTCTTTGCAGTTCTTTATCACTAAAGAGGAAAGCATCGTCCACCGTGCACACACTTGTGCTGGGGGAAGGGATGTTATGCTTGCGCAATTGACTAATTTCAACTTAGTAAGAGAGGTTAAATCTGCTGACCACAGCAGTGGCGCCTCAAGGTCGCCACATGACCCAATAGTGAGATGATTGAGTATAGAGGGCAGTTGGATGTCTGAGATCCCACGTTTTGTCAACTTCGGGCAATTTACTATATGCAATAATTTTATGGCTTTGAATTTCCCAAAAAACTCTGGTGGAACATATTCGAGCTTCTCACATTGTTTGATGACTAACTTTTCAAGAGCCTGAAAATGTTCTTGCTGCTGCAAGAAAGAAAAGATGTAAAAGATATTTAAGTCCGGGCAATCACAGCTATGCAAATTCGAATTGGTGTTTTCATATAAGGGTAAACTTCAAATTGCCACCGTGTGATTTAACTTATTTTCACCTTGCCACCTTGCGGTTCAAAAAGTTTTACTTGGCCCTCCTGTTGTTTAATTTTTATTTCATCAAAAAAATTCTATATAAAATAGCGTGCCAAATTAAAAATGTGAAAAAAAAATCAAAGGATAGCAAAGTGAAAAATGAACTAAACCAAAGGAGGCAAAGTGTAACTTTTTGAACCACGGGATGACAAAGTGAAAATAGGCTATACCACGGGGGGGAGGGGGCAAAGTGATACTTTTTGAACTACAGGGGGGCAAGTGAAAATAATCTAAACCTCAGGAGAAATTTGAAGTTTATAAAATAAAGCACTTACATTGTTGTCCATGTAATTCCGATTTATTGTTGGAAGAGCGGTCAAGCCGACATTTGAAATTTGCAATCGTCTTAGACTATAAGGCAGAGTAGGAATTTCCCTCAAATTAGGGCAGTTAGTTATATCCATATAATGAAGTTGAGGAAACATGCACGCATCATCTACTCCAATCCACTCCTCCAAGTTAGGCATGTCCCATAACAGCAACTCCTTCAACGATGGAAAGGCATATCCACTGCTGCTTTTGATGATGCTTTTGATGAATGAACAATCTATTTGCTTTATTGCATGCAGTCTTGACAAGCGAAGATATTGGAGCAAAGAAAACTGCCCGAGAGGCGGGAGGTGCTCCCATCCTTTACAATCAATCAGTTCGATGGATGTTAAGTTGACAAGAGACAAATTTGTCATCCAACATGGAGATTTAGCACCTTGGTATTGTTTGATGCGCATTTTCTTGAGATTGATATGTGGGCAGAGGTTATTGAGGAGCTGCTCATCTGCCTCTGCACTATTGGAGTGGTCTGCGGACCATTCTAATGATAGTGATTTGAGATATTCTTTCTCATTCAACTTGGCCTCAATGGCTTCTTCAGAAGTCCTTACATTTTCAAGTCCTCTAATACATAGATGGCAAAGGTCTCTTAGGTTCTTTAGTTCACCAATTTTGTAACCACTCTCCTCTCGAACAATAAAATTTTGTAATTTGTCGATGAAGGGTAATTTGCTAATATAAGGAATATTTTGTATCACATCATCGGAAACATCTAATGAACGCAAATTGACCAAGTTGGTCAAGCCATCATATACAATACTTCCACTCATAATTTTCCATAGTGAAAGAGATAGGTAGCGGAGGTGTATCAAGCTACTAAGTGCATCGGGCAGTTTATGAGGGTCAAACTTCACATCTAAGATCAATAAGCGTAACTTTTTAAACCCTTTTATAACCTCGAAAAATTCAAGTGCATGATCTGCATTATGCTTATTATCCTCCCTAACAGAAATGACTAGAGTGCGCACGTTCTTAAGATTGGAGATCTCTCTGATAGAAAGAAGATTGACTGTTTCAACAGATAAATGTCGAACTGTCCGTGGAATAGTAATTCCTGCAACATCACCTCCTACTCTGATGCATTCTCCTAGAGAAACAGATTGTGTTAGGTCATGCAGTAGATCGTGCATAAAATACTCTTTAGTAATTTTTAACCCATTATCACTGGTTTTGCAAGTAAAGAATGATTTTTTTGTCAGAAGATTTAAATACTCATTTCCGATATCCTCTGGCCTTTGCCTGCCACAAATAGATTGCGGAATCAGACCTGAACCAAGCCACATATTGACCAACTTGTTCCTCTTAAACATATGATCCTGTGGAAATAAACTACAATATCTAAAGCAGAGTTGTAAGTTTGTGGGTAAGTGATCGTAGCTTAATCTCAAAACTGTCATGATGCCGTCCTTTCCTTGTTGTAATTTCATGATGTCTTCTTCCAAGATTTTCTTCCAATATTCATAGTCCATGTAGGAGTTCAGCATTCCTCCCATGACCTTTATTGCTAGTGGGCATCCTCCAAGTTTCTTCGCTATATGTTCACCAATCGGTTGCAAGTTTCTATAATAATCAGGGTTCACACCAAGGAATGCATGCTTATTGAAAAGCGACATATAGTCGCTCTCCTCCAACTCATTTAGATTTAATGATTGCCGTTTGCATTTCATCACTTTTGCCGCCATATTCGCAACTGAACCCATTCGAGTTGTCAACAGGATCTTGCTTCCTCTCTGTCCGAATTTCAAAGGAGCAACCAATTTCTCCCACTCCGTCATTTTATCATCGTTCCAAACATCATCCAGTATGAGTAGAAACTTATTCGACGTTAGTTTTTGTTTAAGATTCTCATGGAGTGCATGTAGACTCTTGTCGCCAAAATTCTCATTACTTACACATTCTAAAATCTTTCTTGTTATCACAGTTACATCGAAATCCTGAGAAATGCAAACCCACATAATCGGGTCGAAGTACTCTCGCACCCTTTCGTCGCAATAGACTAGTTGAGCAAGAGTAGTCTTCCCGAGCCCACCCATACCAACAATTGTAAAAGCGGAGACATCAACATCGGCATCTCTCGATTTGATCAGCCATTCGACTATCAGGCCTGTCTCCTTGTCTCGTCCGAGCACCTCACTTTTGATTACCAAGGAGCTAGTCTCGCGAGCATTCTTGATTTCCTCGAGCTTTTGACGCTTAACACTAGGACCATATAACCCAGCAACAAGTTGAACTAGTGGCCCCATGCCGGCAACGACCCTATCTAACCCCTTCACGGCCTCCCTCAACCGCTTCAATGTGCCTTTGCTAAATTTACGATCAACAAAATGGTCAAACTTTTTCTTGCATTTAGAGAAAATGCCACGCACCTTGTCATCTCGATCTCGTACAGTCTTCTTCAGCTCGTAGTACTCCAGCTCGTCGAGCACGTCCTCCGCGTTCTCCACAGCATCTCTGAGCTGCCACAGCCACGTATCCAGCGCCTCGTTCTGCTCTGCAATCGACGCCGCCTCCTCTACGGCAGTCAAGACTGTCTGGATCTGCGGAAGGGCCAGCTGCAGCCTTTCCAGCTCGTCCCGCACGCCTCGCAGCGCCGGGTAAGCTTTGATGTAGGAAAAGCATGTATCAACGAGCTTCCCGATGATCGCCGACGCCAACGATCCGGCTATGAAAGTTAAAGCCATATCAATCCTCCGAACGGCTCTAACTCGATCTACTACTCCAACACTATTCAGGCAATTGATCGATAGAGAACGTGAATAGAGAGATGGTCAAACAATTAATTACTTGGGTATATAGCAATGAATGCTTATTTATTTTACGCCAAGTTGCTGAAAAGAGAAAAAAAAATAGTTTGGAAGACTTATGTGACAGCACAGCACAGCAAATTTGGCAGGCTGGCTGCGTGCATCGATACCGGCGGCCGAGCATCTTTTACTTGCTTCTGCACTCCAATTAATATTCCACTGCTCAAAGAGAAAAAAAGAAAAATTATTTAGAGAGAATGCCACGCACGTCGTCATCTCGATCTTGTACCGTCTTCTCTAGCTCGTAGTAGTCCAGCTCGTCGAGCACGTCCTCCGCACACTCCGCGGCATCTCTGAGCTGCCACAGCCACGTATCCAGCGCCTTGTTCTGCGCCGTGACCGGCGCGCCCCCCTCGACCGCAATCAAGACTGCCTGGACCTGCGGAAGGGCGTGCTGCAGCCGTTCGACCTCGTCCTGCATGCCGCCGGCCGCCGGGTACACCTCAAGGTAGGATGAGCAAGTGCTAACGAGATTCTCGATGATCGCCGATGCCGCCGATTCGGCCATGAAAGGTAAAGCCGTAATCCTCCGGATAATTAATGAGCTCAGACCACAGCTACTTCACCACTGCAGAGGCAATTCGTCAAACACTTGGAGTGCCAAAAAGATAGATACCGAGGAAAGAGCGAAGCTGAACACAATCACTCTCACTTATTGGGTAATAAATATATACACAGCATGCAGACAAGAAATTAAAAGGAGCATACAGTCATACAGTTTGGGGAAGACTGACATGTGATCGATTTCACATGACTGGAGGAGGTTCTGCCGACTTCTTTGTTTGAGAATTAATCCACGCCCCACTCCTGAGCATACAGGAAATTTTTCCACACTTAATTTCTAAACAAACTTTTCCACACTTCAAGACATTCTAAACAAAATATCTAAAATTTTATCTAAAATTTTATCCAAAAAACGAGTTCCAACCATAATTAGTTAATTCGGATTCGGCAAAAATTCGGTACGGATATAATTCGGATAAAATTTATCTTCTAAATTTTTAAATTCGTTAAAAATACGGCTAAAAAACGGATTCATCAATTATTCGGAAACGTGATTTATACGGATATTATACGTTTACTAATTAAAAATTCGGGATAAAAAATTCGGCTATTAAATTAATTTTTTTTCTCTCAAGATTTATACTATTAGCATAAATATTCATATCTTTTAAAAATATAAGAATAAATAGCTACAAAATTAAGCTAATTAAGTAAAAATTCGAAAAGAAATTCTTTTTTTGGTCTTAGGCGAGGTGTTTGGAAAGATTTTTTTTCTTTTTCCTTTGTGTATTTTACTGTTTTGGGCCAGCCGGCCCAAGAGCCCATGCGGGAGCGCGGGCGGTGCGGGCCTGCGGGGCCTGCGGGCTTGATCCCTTTTTTTGGACCGAATAATTCGGCTCGCCGTATAATACGCGAACACGTATTTTTAGTCAAAAAATCCCCTTTTTTTTTCCTAATTTTTCCCAAAATTTTGAAAATGGCCGTTTAATTCGGATTTTCAAAAATTCGCGAATAATTCGCGAATTAACTAACTATGGTTCCAATGGGTTGGATTTATTTAATACTAAATAGATATCATTTTGGA
>NW_017892007.1:0-10030 GCF_001540865.1 Ananas comosus | reverse complement strand
AGTAAGTCCTCTCTAGTAACATTTACACTTTAATACCACTAATTTGTAATAATTACAAATTAGTCCAATTATCAACATATTGACAATTAGGTCCTTCGGCGATTCAATAATCGCGATCTAGCTATCCGATCAATCACAATCTCTTATATGTGTGACCCCATAGGTTCTATTCTATCTGGTAGTGAGATATATTTTGATCACTATCAACAATATCACTGAAACTCTTTTCAGTGGATCGAAATAATTCCAACTCAGTCCAATGAGAATTATCGATCATCTAGATAAATCTCATGAGTCTCACCATCCACCAGTGACGCTTAGCAGCATGTAGTGGCATTCCAGTAGAATGGAATACTGAACATCTTGGTGCAGTTACCGTGTGATACAATCCTTCTATCATGAGTCCCGACTAGACGGAGGTTATGGAATAACTCGTCAAACCCTATCGTCTGTCATATGTTAAATTTATTCGACTCGAGTTTCTAATATCAGAAACCCTTTTCCGCTATTTCTTCTGCCCTGGCCAAGGTCTTCTAAACTCGGTCTCATAAATCACATAGGACTAACACCCCTATCTACCAAGGGATATAGATTTCATCTGAGCGCGCACCCTATTCCTACAATGAACCTACTGCAGCCAACATGCACCGCAAGGACCCGAATGGCTAGGGACCAAGTGTATGTACAGTCAAACTACAGTAACCTCATTGTGAATAGCCGAGGCACCGCAGGTCAAAGGACCAGTCACACTACTGCAACATTGAGTAAGCTACTGACGAGTGAGTAGACATCCAAGTGACTTCTCGCATTGGTCACGCTCGGTACCCTTGTTCTCTAACAACCACCTGCATATTCGCTTCAGTGTCCCCACACTGTCGACTCGAGACCCGTCTACCCAAAAGGGAAACGACATATGTACCAATCTCACCGGATCAATCACCGTTCCCGTGATGATTCATTGATCGGGAGTATTTAGGAATTAACCACCAATGACACATGTCTCAAATTCTCAACTCTTGAGAATATATGTCATCATTTTATTAATTCCTTGGACGATTCATAGACACATACACAACATGAATGGAAATATAAAAAATCCAAAGTTATTCATAATATTTAAAAGTCAAATACAAATTTATGTCCTAGAAAGAATATATGTGTCGGCCTGGTTGGCTTCTAGGGCATACATCTAATAATCTCCCACTTGCACTAAAGCAAATCAGTCATATACTTAAGCCCCATCTTCTCAAGGTGGACTTCAGTCTTCTGCTGGCTAAGTGGTTTAGTCAATGGGCCTGCCACGTTATCCGTGGAGTCTACTCTCTGCATCTCGATGTATTTCTTGTCGAGGTAGTCACGTATATTATGAAACCGCCGCTCTATATGCTTCGACTTCTGATGAGACTTGGGCTCCTTAGCTAAGGCTATGGCGCCATTGTTGTCGCAATAGAGTGGTATGGCATCCGATGACATCACACTTAATTTCGCGACAAACTTCATGAATCAGAAGACGTACATCAAATACGGCGATATACTCTGCTTCCATGGTAGGGTGGTTGTTTGGAACTCTTCCAATACACAGAGCCACCATTGCATAAGAACACACATCCTGACGTAGACTTTCTATCGTCAATATCAGACATAAAGTTTGAATCAGTATATCCTTGTACTTTCAACTCTCTTTCTCCAAAGACCAAGAACATATTCTTAGTGCTTCTCAAGTACTTGAGTATGTTCTCCACAGCAATCCAGTGCTCATCGCCTGGATTAGATTGATATCTACTTGTGACACTCACAGCAAGCTCGATATCAGGTCGTGTACATAGCATGGAGTATATAAGACTCCCTTAAGCTGAGGCATAAGGGATCTTACTCATACGTTGAATCTCTTCAAATGTATTGGGGCACATTTTCTTAGAGAGATAAATTCCATGTGTAAGAGGTAAAAGTCCTCTTTTGGAGTTTTTCATGCCAAACCTCTTCAGCATCTCCTCTATGTACATTTTCTGTGAGAGGCCTAGCATCCTTTTAGATCTATTTCTATAAACCTTTATCCCCAAAATAAAGGATGTTTCTCCTAGATCTTTTATGGAGAATTCTTTAGACAACCATATTTTAACTGAAGTCAGTATTGGAATGTCATTCCCAATTAAGAGAATGTCATCCACGTACAATACGAGGATTGTGATAACTCTCCCACTGACCTTCTTATAAACACATGGTTCCTCCTCATTCTTAACGAAATCAAACGATTTAATCACGTCGTTGAAACGAGTATTCCAAGTCCGACATGCTTGCTTAAGTCCATAAATGGACCGTTGCAACTTGCATACTTTGTGACTTTCGTCACCGGAAGTGAAACCCAGAGGCTGCTCCATATAGATATCTTCTTCAAGATATTCATTTAGGAAGGCAGTTTTTACATCCATTTGCCAGATCTCATAATCATAGTATGCTGTAAGGGCAAGCAGTGTTCGAATGGATTTAAGCATGGCCACAGGTGAAAAGGTCTCCTGATAGTCAATGCCTTCGTGTTGACTATAACCTTTCGCAACCAGCCTTGCTTTATAGGTCTCTACCTTTCCATCCGAACCTATCTTTCTTTTGTAGATCCATTTACACCCGATAGGTACTATACTTTCTGGTGGGTCTACCAAAATTCAAACCTGGTTGGAATGCATTGAGTCAATTTCTAACTTCATGGCATCCAGCCATTTCTCGGAATCGATGTCAGACATCGCCTCGTTGTAAGTTTTGGGATCATCTTCATGTTCCCTATCTCCCATGAGGAACATTTCCTCTACTTCCTCTGTAACGATACCTAAGTATTTTTTAGTGGGATGGGAGATTCTACTCGACCTACGAGGTGGAGGAGGTACTACATGTACTGGCTCAGCTTGAATATGTTCTGTAGGTTTGATGACTCGTTGCTCTTCAGAGACTCTCTCTTCGAGCTCAATTTTTCTCCCACTAGCTTCTTGAATAAACTGTTTTTTCAAGAAAATAGTATGTTTGCTCACAACTACATTGTGATTCTCTGGGATATAAAAATAGTAACCTAAAGTTTCTTTAGGATATCCAATAAAACGAGCCCTCTCAGACCTACCCTCTAACATTTTCGCCTGTAGTCGCTTAATATAGGCCGGACACCCTCAAATATTGATATGACCAAGACTTGGTTTCTTACCATGCCACATCTCATACGGTGTGATAGGAACGGATTTAGAGGGAACTCTATTTAACAAATAAGCTGCGGTAAGCAAAACATGTCCCCAAAGAAATAAAGGAAGATCAGTGAAGCTCATCATGGATCGAACCACATCCACTAAGGTTCGGTTTCTCCGTTCTGACACCCCGTTGAGTTGAGGTGTACCCGGAGGAGTCCACTGTGAGACTATGCCGTTTTCTTTGAGATAATTTAGGAACTCTCTACTAAGGTATTCTCCTCTTCGATCTGATCGAAGAACCTTGATGGATTTTTCAGTTTGCTTTTCTACTTCATATCTGAATTCTTTGAACTTTTCAAAGGCCTCAGATTTGTGTTTCATAAGATACACATACCCATACCGTGAATAATCATCGGTAAAGATTATGAAGTAGAGATAACCATCCCTAACATGCACATCAAATGGCCCACACACATCAGTGTGTATCAGGAAAAGTATCTCAGTGGCCCTTTCCCCTTGTCCTACAAAGGATAATTTAGTCAATTTTCTTTGAAGACAAGATTCACAAACTGGATAAGACTATGAAGTCAATGAGCCGAGAAGCCCATCTTTATCCAATTTATTTATCCTTTCTTCTCCAATATGACCAAGCCAGAAGTACCACATATACTTTAGATTCATCTCATCTCTAGGTCTCTTAGACCCAACAGTAGTCACTACTTGCTCAGAAATATTTGTAGATACATCCATATGTAAATGATGAAAACTGTCAATTATAAAACCACGGCCAATAATTTTATTTCTAAAATAAATTATGCAGTAGTCTTTGTCAAAATTAAACCATCCTATGCAGAAATTAAATTTCTGCTAGCAGGAGGTATATAATTGCAGTCTTTAAGTAGCAAATTCTGACGGTAGTCGCAAAGGAGAGGTGCCAGCAGCCACAGCAGCAACTCTTGCTCTGTTGTCTATCCGTAGGGTCACTTCACCTTCTCTAAGCCCTCTACTTTTTTTTTTTTTCTGGAAGTAGAGGAAACCGTTAGTTTCTATTACGAGCAAGTCTGACATACCTTCCGAAGGTGTGTCCTTTCTCTTATTCTTTAAGCTCTCCAGGTAGATAGGACAGTTTCTCTTCCAATGGCCGTCAACATTGCAGTGGAAACATTTTCTTTTGTTGGTGGCATTTTTCTTAGGAGCTTCTCTCTTAGGCTTGTTCTCCATCTTTTGTTTCTTCGCGGGTTTCTTTTTTCAATTAGACTTTCTTTTGGAAGAAGAAGCTCGCTCCACAGCGAGAATCGTGCCCTTTGAACTTTTCAAAGTCCCCTCTATTATTGCCAACATGTTCAATAACTCTGCAGGTGCAGTCAATTTTATTCATATGGTAGTTTACAATAAACTGTTCATATGATACAAAAAGGGATTGCAGGATCAGATCAACTTGCAATTCCTTATCCATTTTCAAGCCAAGCTTCTCAAGCTCCTCGAGGTCTATGATCATTGTCAAACAATGATCATGAACGGACTGCCCTTCAGTTAGTTATTGGATGGTTTGGCAACATGAGGTTTACCTGGTCAAGAACATTGCAGTGCTTCTTGGAATTTAAAACTATTTTATAATTAATTTCAGTTAAGGATTTTGTGTCGAGAATACGAGAGAGATAAGTAGACATTTACTTTGCAGAGAGTAAAGATTCAAATTAGATATTTGTATTTGTTTTGAAAATTTGTTTTAGGAATTTTAAAAATAAATTTAGCCTCCCACTATTTTCTCGAGTCTCTTACACTCTTCGGGTAGAGAAACGGAAACCCAACACGACAAAAGGTTTCAAGTGGGTACTGTGGTCCCACCAGTTTAACGTACCACCTCACCTGACAGTTATGGGTGATATGCAAACCAATGAGTGGACAACTCTTGTCCAATACTTCTCAAGCAAATTGCAGTGATCGGTCTCTAAGTCCTGTAGGCCTCACCTGACAGTTATTGGCCCCATTCCTTAGTTAAGTCAGACCCACCGTTCAAACGCGTAAGCAAAGCCATCATTGGGTCCCTCACCTGACAGTTATTGGGTCCAACCCCATCTTTACTCCGCAGCTTCTCATGCTAATAGAGTGGTTGCGCCTTCCCGATGCAACTGACCACTGTAACCAGCCGTGCCAATCAACACCCGAAAAACGCTCGCACTTCTTCAACGGCGGAAGACCGCTCGACTTAATATTTGTGAGGAGATTAATATTTAGGTCCCAAAAAATATTTTATTTATTTACATCTAATGCAAATAAAAATAATCCGCGCATAAAAATATAATATAATTGGTGATGATCATGGATCTTAGAAGTGGATTCGGACTCGAGCCACTGAGTCGGAATCGGGGTCTTAGGGTCATAAATTACAAGCAAACACACGTTATTGATTTGATTGTCTTCAACTTCTTGATCCGATCTGGAGCTTCAACTTGATCCGATCCTTATCAACACCTTGATCTGACCGCCATCAAGTATTCATCTCTATCCAGGCCTTGCGAACTTTTAGGCTTGCAACCGATCAACCAATGACGTGCAACCAAACATTATACAACCCAATAATAAAAAATGAAATAAAAATTAATTATATTTGATAACTTTTATCTCTAATCTATTGAGACACGTAGGTCTCCAAATAAATCGGCTTGTGCACGCAGGCACAAATATAGCCATCTCTAATACAAAGTCCTTAATTTAAACAAATTTAAAATTACAGGATTTTGCATACACATCATACATCGAAATATAAATAGGTCGCTATTCATGATCATCACCGATATGTATCTCATACATCACATACATAAAAATTTTGGGTATTCTAATTAACCGTTAACTGATAATTCGAAAAATAATAGTGACTAAATCACTAATAACAATCAATCTTATTGATCTTTATAATTTTGATCAAAAATTTAATCTTCAAAAATAATTTGATCTCATCAAGATTTAAATTTGATCTAATCAAATTAGATCCTTTTCTTTTAGTTAAATAAAAAAATTTTATTTCCGTACGGACCTTACAGTAGAGTCCGTACGGACTACTACAGTAAATCCGTACGGACGCTACAGTAGCGTTCGTACGGTGCTACAGTAATTTTATTTTATTTTTATTTTTATTTTTTTTTGTTTTGAAAACGAGAAACCGTCGATTAAATTGTTCGATCAATTTGATTTTACGAATTATCCAAACAACGATCTATAAATCGTTCGATCGGCGAAAAACGGTTTAGAATACCCAAATTCATAATTTTAATCTTAAAAACATGAGGATGGCTCTGATACCACTGTTAGAAAATTGCGTACGGTAAAACGCAACGGAAAAAGAAATCAAACAAATTTGATTTTGAAAAACTCTCGAGATCTAATCTCAAAAACCACGCAATTAGGATCCCTCATGTTCTTTAAGATTAAAGGAGAAAAGTAAGATCGAATCATTACCTTTTTCGCGGATAAATCCTTGCCTCAATTTGATGATCGTGGAATCGGGTTCTCTTGAAGCCGCACACGTGTCCGGCCTCTATAGGTATCCACAGGAGGTTCTTGATTTGATCGATATCCTCACCGAAGTACTAGCTCCCTTGCAAAAGGACGTCTTTCTTGCTAGAAGATGGAAGAGAGAAGAGAGGATAGATGACGGCTTGGGTTTTCTAAAAACTCCCGTATATTATATATAGGAATATAATCCTATTCCTAATAATATAATGACAATTAAGGATAAGTATAAATCTAGATTTAAATTTATCTTTTCCTTAATTAGTTAGATCGATCAAATCCTAATTTGATTCGACTTGAATTTTATATTAATTTGATCTTATCAAATTAATAATGCAACATTTATACATAAGTCCTCTTATAATTTACTAACTATTAGTAAGTCCTCTCTAGTAACATTTACACTTTAATACCACTAATTTGTAACAATTATAAATTAGTCCAATTATCAACATATTGACAATTAGGTCCTCCGGCGATTCAATAATCGCGATCTAACTATCCGATCAATCACAACCTCTTATGTGTGTGACCCCATAGGTTCTATTTTATCTGGTAGTGAGATATATTTTGATCACTATCAACAATATCACTGAAACTCTTTTCAGTGGATCGAAACAATTCCAACTCAGCCCAATGAGAATTATCGATCATCTAGATAATTCTCATGAGTCTCACCATCCACCAGTAACGCCTAGCAGCATGTAGTGGCATTCCAGTAGAATGGAATACTGAACCTCTTGGTGCAGTTACCGTGTGATACAATCCTTCTATCATGAGTCCCGACTAGACGGAGGTTATGGAATAACTCGTCAAACCCTATCGTCTGTCATATGTTAAATTTATTCGACTCGAGTTTCTAATATCAGAAACCCTTTTCCGCTATTTCTTCTGCCCTGGCCAAGGTCTTCTAAACTCGGTCTCATAAATCACATAGGACTAACACCCCTATCTACCAAGGGATATAGATTTCATCTGAGCGCGCACCCTATTCCTACAATGAACCTACTGCAGCCAACATGCACCGCAAGGACCCGAATGGCTAGGGACCAAGTGTATGTACAGTCAAACTACAGTAACCTCATTGTGAATAGCCGAGGCACCGCAGGTCAAAGGACCAGTCACACTACTGCAACATTGAGTAAGTCACTGACGAGTGAGTATACATCCAAGTGACTTCTCGCGTTGGTCACGCTCGGTACCCTTGTTCTCTAACAACCACCTGCATATTCGCTTCAGTGTCCCCACACTGTCGACTCGAGACCCGTCTACCCAAAAGGGAAGCGACCTATGCACCAATCTCACCGGATCAATCACCGTCCCCGTGATGATCCATTGATCGGGAGCATTTAGGAATTAACCACCAATGACACATGTCTCAAATTCTCAACTCTTGAGAATATATGTCATCATCTTATTAATTCTTTGGACGATTCATATACACATACACAACATGAATGAAAATATAAAAAATTCAAAGTTATTCATAATATTTAAAAGTCAAATACAAATTTATATCCTAAAAAGAATATATGTATCGGCCTGATTGGCTTCTAGGGCATACATCTAACATCTAATTGGCAAAACAAAAGGCTTCTGCTTTCTTTGTTAGTAAATGCATGTCCTGCTGCATTAGAAGGTAGTAGTAGTTCTTTACAAGCATCTTTTGGGCGAAGCCAAATGGGTGGATAGTTATTATCTTCTTTTTGCATCTTAAATATATATAAATTGCAGTACAATCCTACCAACATAGAGATGTCATATTCCTACAATAGTTATTAAAATTTGGTTAACAGAAAGATTTAGTAGAAGTGAAACAACTGACTAACTCTGTTGAGAAAGAGTCAGCTTTTTTTTTTATAATAAAGTTATTCATTGGAGAAGAGAATGAGAAAGTCATTTCCTGGAGACTTGCTAAGAACTCCATCTCAAAGAACTCGGCGGGAAAACACGTCATTTGCCGTTTATTTGATGATTCTCTTGCTTGCCTTATGTTGCACGAACACCACCTTTTCTGTTTATTCTTGCTAAACCCGGCGACGAAACGTCTCACATTGCCGAGTTAATAAAGGTGAGGTGAAAATGTATATAGACCCCCTCAACTATAGTCGATTTTTAAGTAGCCCCCTCGGCTATTTTTTTTTAAAAAAATTGAGACCCCTCCTCCATTTTTGGAAATTAAGTCATTTTAGTCAAATTTATTAGTGATTTTACTGAATTTAGTGAATTTAATCATTTTTTCAGTACATAAAACTATGTCAATTTATAATTAATAACTAATAGAGCTATTGGATTTGATAAAACTAGGCCATTTAATTTTCCCTATCATCAACCTTGGAGTCTTTAGCCTCTTCTATACGTTACGTTTACTTTTCCTTCAATGGGTCCCAACTGCTTTTTGACCTCAGAATGTTAGTTTAAAACAAAAATAATTTTTTGAGCCCAAAAAGCGAAGCTTATAAGCTTTTATTCAACAACAGAACCTTACAATCTCCAACCACGCTAAACAGGCTCAAAATTTATACAAAAAATGTATTGTGACTTCAAATGCTTGAAATCATGTCTAATGATAACGATGGTCGAGTAGAAATTCCACTTAGTAGGTATTTACTTGTATGGAAAAGCGTGAAAAATAGTTTCCTGTGAAAAAAAATTTTGTGAAATTTTTTTTGACATTTTGTAAATGACATTAATAACAACAACTTGAAGTTAGAATTTGAATTTACAATTAAAATTTAGAATTATAAATTAAATTTTAAAATTTTAAACTTAAATTTTTAATTATATACTAAATTGAAATTTGAAATTATGATTTAATCTAATGAAATTATATGATTTATATTTGAATTCAAATAATTATTAGTATAAAAAAAAAAAAATCTTTGCTCAGTCACTCTGGAATCAAAGTTGACTTCAACCATAGAGGTCGGAGTCACCTTTAATTCGAATACTTCCGGAATGAAAATCGGAATGCTAATCCTTCACAAATTAGTTGGGAATTGAAATAATTATTAGTATAAATTTTTCTTTTTTTCAATCACTCTGGAATCAAAATTGACTTATTGACTCCAATCATGAAGATCGGAGTCACTTTTGAGGAATTCAAATCCCTCCGAAATGAAAATCAAAAGGTTATATAATCTTTCAATCCAAACACTAATAATGGAAATAAATTTTTGCATGAAAGTATCAAAATGAACTTTTTTTTTTCCTTCAACATATTTCGAACGCAAATTAACGGCATCACCCCTCCTCTTACGTAGCTCATAAAAATTAATTTGGTTTGATCATATCTAAAATATCTATTACAAAAAAGACTTTTCGTCAAAAAAAGAAGAAGAAGGTAATAG
>NW_017892006.1:0-10040 GCF_001540865.1 Ananas comosus | reverse complement strand
TAAACAGTAACCAAACTATACATTGATTAGCTAATATGCCTGAACAATTAAGCTAGAAATTCCTCAATCCATTAATAAATGCAGATTATGCCAAATCTTTATTTTTTTCACTTTACTTCTTCGCTTCTGTGTTCTTTGTTCTTTCCACCTTTGTTTCTTTGGCTCTTCGTATCTTTGCTCTTTGTTCGTTTAATCTCAGGAAGGCTAACGCGGGTTTCGCACATTGACTTGTTTCACATTAAGTCCATCATCGCGCAGACTCACCCGCTAGGACCGGTCTTCGGTTTACTCCAACCGTGTGCATAACTCCGGAGCGCATATCCCGAGAGAGACGACCACCCTCGATGCACGAAACATTCATAGCAAGTATATCATATATCTTCAAAGATTATAAGTCAATCTTTTTTTTTCTGACTTACACTAGCTCTAGTGTTCTCTTCATCACTTTTTGTTGCCACTACTAGCAATCATTGGTCTCGTTTACCATTCATATTATACTTGCTAACTTTAGCAATTATGTTCTTTACATCTTTACTTTGGCTACCTCTTAGCACTGTCATGTTCTTACTCCTCACATTACTTTAACTTTTAAACATGTCATTTTCATCATTCTATTACATTACATTGGTTCTTTACCTACCACTGATCTCTAGTGTCGTGTTCACCTTTAACTTTAACGATCGCACTCGGTCATATGTCATTGTGTCACTCTGTTCTTTGCCTCACTTAGGTGCCACTTTTCTCTCATGCATACACATTAGGGTTTGACATTTCACATAGTTCTCATTCATCATAATTATGCAAAATTGTACTCCAATCATGCCATTCATCCCATTTTTATCATCATCTTTACCCCTACAAAATGCAATGAACAATATAGTATACACATCGGCGTCAACATGAATGACACATTAGCATAGAGAGAAGTTCAATAAGTTTGAGGAAGCACACACCACCTGTTAAGCTTCAAAGGTGCTTCCGACGATTTTCTTGGGATATTTAAGGCTGTTCGTTTCTCCTACCTGCGGCAAATACGCCAGGTCCTATTCACGCCATTTTGCTCATATCTTTACATTGCTTTCGTAAGTTAATTCGAGCCACAGAACGCTGGAAAAATACCCCAATTAGTTCTAGGAGTCAATTTAACTTAGGATACCCCGCATGAGCCAAAAGCCAATTTCGGTGTCTCCGGACCCCAAATCAAATTGAAAAATCCAAATCCATATTGCGAGAATCAAACGGGATTCTTCTTCGGACCTCAAATCAAAATTGAAAAAGTTAATCCAATTGGAGAATGAACCGGGAGATTTCTTCGGACCCAAATCAAAATCAAATTGGAAAATCATTCTATAATTGGAAAACAGTCAAAAAAAAAAAATAATCCAATTAAGAATACAAACGGAAATTTTTCGGACCCCAATCACCATTTGAAAATCAAATCAATCGAAATCAAACGAAAAATCAAACGGGGATTTCTTGCGACCCCAAATCCAAATCAAGATCAAAAGGGATTTTCGTTCGAACTTCAAATCAAAACAAAAATTCAAAGGGATTTCTCGGATACCGAACCCAAATTGCAAAATCAAAAAGTGGATTGCCCCGAACACAAAATAAAATCCGAACCCAAACACAAACCGCAACCTAGTCCACAAATAAACCACCAAAATAACCAGAATAAAACCCAAACTTGAGCCAAATAAACTCAAAATCTAAAACCAACCCATTCCACAAATAAACCCAGACCAATCCAATCAATCACACATTCAAGAACCAACCAACTCTACAATAAACGCCCAAACCAAAACCAAACCAAGTCCACAAATAAACCACAAATAACCAAACCCAAACCCAAATAACCTAAACCAAAATCAAATAAACCCAAGACATGAACCCAAATAAATCAACCCAAAGCCAAGTCACACATAAAACCAACAAACGCAATCCAATCCAAATCAACACTGAACCAAAGTCTACACAAATCCCAAACCCGAGTTCATAATCAATAGTCTCATGACCACAATCTCATGACCAAATCCCATGACCAAACTAAATCTCATGAACCAAATCCCATGAACCAAAACAAATCTCATGGACAACATCCCATGAACCATAACAAATCTCATGGACCAAAATCCATAAACCAAAAGCACCAAATCTCATGGACCAAATCCCATGAACAAAAACCAAACCTCAATGACCAACATCCCATGACATATCATAAATAAACTCATGGGCCAAATGTCATGACAAAATTAAACTCATGGATAAAATCCCATGAACCAAAAACCAAACGCTCATGGACCAAATCCCATGAGCCCCAAAACCAAGTTATGGACCAAATCCCATGAAGCAAAACCAAGACTCATGGACAAATTCCATGAGCAACCAAGCTTCATGACAATCCTATAACCAAAACCAAACCTCATGGACCAAACCCATGAACCAAACGCAAACCTCATGACCAAACAATCCATGACCAAAACCGAAAATCATGGGGACTTAAATCCCATCAGCCTATTCTTTCTATTATGCCTGAGTTAGTCCTAGTGGAAAAGTCGGTGAGATTGAGGCCGAACCCACTGGGAACTTTGTCATAGTTCTCACCCCACTATTTCCACAGAGCCAGGACATAGTGAGGCGGCGAGCGACCGAGGTAAAGGTATCGCGCCTTAGTCAGAGGCCACCAGAGTTGGGTTACATTTTAGTAGTAGTTACCCTTTTATCATCTTTTGTACTTGATGATTAGTGATGTAAAGAAAGAATGTAAAGCTCCCTTTTGAGGTAAATGTGATGTAAGAAAGAAATGATGAAATGATGCAATGAAATGTAAGGAATTGTAAATGTACAAGTTGGATGTAATGTATATGATCTAAATTGAATCATAGTACAAAATAAATACTAGTTTCCTATCTTTCACTCAGGGCTATTGCTTACCCTCGTGTAAGCCGTTTGTGTATGTTTTCGCTAGTGCTTTTCTCTATTGATGAAAATGTACATGTGATGAGCCTTGGACGGACAGGAAAAACTCTGTCCGTTCGGCGTCTGTTTGACGTGCTCGGGTCGGGCCAAATTGGTATCGGTCCTGGGGCGTGACAGTTTAACTCCTTGCATCGGCGATACCTTTAGAAATATGCCGTCTCCTCTGCGAACTCAATATCCTTTCGCCGCTTGTCGGCATAACTCTTGTGCCTCGATTGCGCCCTCACTAATCTTTGTTGGGCAAGGCGGACTTTCTCTTCCGCCTCCCGCACCACTTCCAGGCCAAGAACTATTTTCTCGCCCACATCGCTCCAGTGTATCGGCGAGCGACATTTCCTTCCGTATAGGGCCTCGAATGGCGCCATCGCAATGCTTTCTTGATAGCTATTGTTGTATGCGAATTCCGCCATCGGTAAATGATCGTGCCATCCGCCCTTATAGTCAAGCACACACGCTCGAAGCATGTCCTCAAGTATTTGAATTGTCCTCTCCGATTGACCGTCACTTTGAGGATGGAATGCCGTACTAAAATCGAGCCGCGTGCCTAATGCATCTTGTACGCTCTTCCAAAAATGAGATGTGAACCTAGGGTCCCGATCCGATACAATAGATACCGGAACCCCGTGAAGTCTCACCACCTCGTCGATATAGACTTGAGCTAACTTGTCTCCCGACCAAGTAGTGTGGATCGGCAAAAAGTGTGCCGATTTTGTCAACCGGTCCACAACTACCCATATCGCGTCGTGTCCACCTTGTGACCTAGGCAGACCTGTCACAAAGTCCATTGCAATGTTTTTCCATTTCCACACGGGTATAGGTAGACTCTGCAACTTTCCCGCTGGAAATCGACCCTCCGCCTTCACTTGTTGGCACGTGAGACATTGCGCCACGAACTTCCCTATGTCTTTCTTCATGCCCGGCTACCAATAATGTAATTTCAAATCTCGATACATTTTGGTGCCGCCCGGGTGGATACTATAGGGAGATTGATGCGCTTCTTGCATAATTGCCCTCCGAAGGTCATCGTCCTTGGGCACGCACCAATGATCCCGATATCGTAGTGCGCCGTCGGTTCCAATGCCAAAATCATCGGCACTACCGCTCTCAACTTTGTCCCACACCTTTTGGAGAAATTCATCTGAGGCTTGCAATCCTTTAATTTTCTCTAGCAAGGTTGGTTGCACAACTAAAGTGTTAAGTATTGTCGGCACTCCCGGCGCCACGACTTCTAGACCAAACCGCTGCATCTCCGTTTGCAAAGCCGGTTGAGGTGTAATCTCCGTCACCAAATTTTTCGCCGACTTCCTACTTAAAGCATCGGCTACGACGTTCGCTTTTTCGGGGTGGTAGAGAATCGTGACATCATAATCTTTGAGCAACTCTAACCACCGCCGCTGTCGCAAGTTAAGCTCCTTCTGGGTGAACAAGTATTTGAGACTTTTACGATCAGTGTAGATCTCACAATGTTCCCCATACAAGTAATGCCTCTATAATTTTAGCGCGAAAACAACCGCCGCTAGTTCAAGATCGTGAGTCGGGTAGTTCTTTTCATAGCTCTTCAACTGGCGCGAAGCATAAGCTATGACTCGGCCGTTTTGCATTAAGACGCACCCGAGACCGATACATGACGCATCACTGTATATGACATAACTCTCTCCCGGCGTCGGTAGGGCAAGCACCGGAGTAGATATCAGTCTATTCTTTAGCTCCTCGAAACTCCGTTCACACTCGGGGATCCAAACATACTTCACCCCTTTGTGCGTAAGGCGCATTAGTGGAATCGTTATCCTGGCGAACCCCTCCACGAACCGCTGGTAATAGCCCCGCAAGTCCAAGGAAGCTACAAATTTCCGCTACACTTGTCGGGCGAGGCCAATCCTTAATCGCCTCAACTTTCTTTGGGTCCACAGAGATGCCATCTCCGGATACAACGTGGCCTAAGAAAGTAACCTCCGAAAGCCAAAACTCGCATTTCTTTAATTTTGCGTAAAGCTTTTCTTTCCGGAGTATCTCCAACACGTGTCTTAGATGCTCCTCGTGTTCTTCTTCGGTCTGAGAATATACCAATACGTCGTCAATGAAAACCACGACGCACCGGTCCAACAGCGGACGGAAGATCCGATTCATTAGGTCCATAAATGCCGCCGGGGCATTAGTGAGCCCGAACGGCATGACCGTAAACTCATAGTGGCCATACCGCGTATGGTACGCCGTCTTGTGTACATCTTTGGGTCGTATCTTCAGTTGATGATACCCCGACTGCAGATCAATCTTTGAGTACACCTTGGACCCTTGCAACTGATCGAACAGGTCATCAATTCTTGGCAATGGGTATTTGTTCTTAATCGTCACTCTATTCAACTCACGATAATCGACGCAGAGTCGAAGTGTGCGGTCTTTCTTCTTTACAAATAGCACCGGAGCTCCCCACGGGGACACGCTCGGCCGCACGAAGCCTTTATCGAGCAAGTCTTGTAACTGAGCTTTCAACTCTTTTAGCTCCACCGGTGCCATTCTGTACGGAGCCTTCGAAATTGGCGCCGCCTCGGGAATCAAGTCAATCACAAACTCGACTTCCCGATCCGGGGGCAATCCCGGTAACTCTGCTGGGAATACATCCGGATACTCCCGCACAACTCGAATGCTCTCCAGTTCCGGATATTCCTTTCGAGGGTCTACGATGGTCGCCAAGTAGGCCTTACAACCACCTTTGATCATCCTTTTCACCCTCACCGTCGATATAGTGGCTGCAAAGCGTTTGCCCTTACACGCTCGATAGACAAACTCCTCTTGGTTTGGTTCACGGAACGTGATCACCCTTCTTTCGCAATCTATAACCGCGTAGTACTTGGAGAGCCAATTGATCCCCAAGATTACCTCGAATCCCCACATTTTCTTTAACACTAGAAGGTCGATCGGCATAATCCAGTCACCTATTTGCACTAGGCAGTCCAAGCACTCATCATAAACGTCGATCGAGTGCTCGGGAGTGTTCACCGACCAATACTCCTCGTTATGAGTGATCTCTATATTATGAGCTTGTGCAAATGATGCTAATATGAATGAATAAGATGCACCCGTGTCAAATATGGCTCTAGCCCTAGTGCCTCTGATCAGAATAATACCTGCCACGACGTCGTCGGGAACGATAATTGGTGGCTCCTCCACCTGAGTGGCAAATACCCGCCCACTAGATGCTCGAGACGCCTCCAGCTGTCGAGGTGCCGACGATCGTCCAGCAGATGTTGCGGGTGGCAGTCCCGCCGGCTGTCTCTGAGTGTATTGAACCGAAGCTGATGACGGGGCTGGGGACGCGCCGCTCGGGCACTCTCGGTCAAGGTGGCCCGCCTGGCCACACCGATAACATCGCCCCTCTCGCTGTGGGCAAGAGGTAACCCGATGGTCTTCACCGCAGATCACACATGGGTAGGCGACACGGCTCTGGGTCTGACTCCTACCTCCCCGCCAATGTGATCGTGGAGGTCGCGGGGGTCACTTAGAACTTGATTGCCCCGCAGATCCACCAGCCGGTCGCTTCTTAGTCTTATCTCTTTCCCTATCTCTCTCAAAATTCTCGCGCTCATCACGCGCGACAGCATTCCCGCGCTCCACCCAAAGCGCGGGATCAAGCACTTCCTCATAGGTCTTCAAGCAGAATGCATGAATAACCTTGAAAATCTCGGGTCGCAACCCGTGCTCGAATACCTCCGCTCGGTCCCTATCTCCATGGACCAAGTCCGGCACACAGTTAATCATGTGCGTGAACTCCCTCTCGTACTCCCGCACTGAGCGGCTTCCTTGCCTCAGCTTCCGAAAATCCTCCTTGATTTTCTTTTTGTCACTTTCGGGGAAATACTCCATCAGCAGCATCTCCCGGAACGCTTCCCAAATAAGGAAAGGGTGCCCTAGCGAGCGATTTTTCCTCGCCTGGTTCCACCACAACCGAGCCAACCCGTCAAAACAATGAGCTGCAAAATGAACTTTATCCTTCTCGAGGGTGTAAATATCCTCAATAAGGCCTCCATCGCGGCCAGCCAATTCTCCGTCGTCCACGGGTCCTTCACGTCACCGTTGAAGGTTGGAGGGTTAAATCGCTTAAATGCCGTCAGCGCCGCCAACGTACGCTCCTGCTCGGCCTCAAGTACATCGGAAATAGGAGCCGATGAACCCGATGCCGCCGGAGGAACAGCCGTCACTGGCGCTGCCGCCACCGCAGGAGGTGGTGCTACAGGGGCAGCCGGTGGGGGTGGATCCCTTGGCACTGATGCCGCTGCTGCCTGTTGCGCCATCATCTCGTGGAGCCGCCCTATCTGCTCCCCTTGAAGCCGCATAGCCCCGGCCAAAGCCGCTACTTGGGCTCGCAACTCGCGCACGTCGTCCAACCCCAACTGCCCGGGCTCCTCCCGAGGCTCCGCTGGTGTGGACCTCGTAACTCTCCTTAGTGGTGCCATCGCGTCCTGAAACGCAATGCACACACACATTAGTATTCGAATCACGTGACTCTTACACGTTCCAATTAACCACCCAATTAAGCGAAAGCAATAAGCATAATCGTGTCCACTCTCGGTGTCATGTGGTCAGCCACCCCACAAAGTCCCTTAAGTAGACGACAATTAAGCCTTGGAGTCCATCTCTACTTCCTTCTAGAGAAGTGTTATTGTTGACCCAATCACTCGCTTTCGCATAAACCAAGTCCACGTCAAGCGTTTTCCTAAGTCCCTATGGTCTCCATACCTATGGTTCCTAGGTCTTTCCTAGACTTTTGCTTTCCGCTTCGCTCTGATACCATTATATCTGTCACGCCCCAATCCCCGCAAATTTGGTCGAGTTCGGGTCACGTCAACAAACGCCGAACGGACAGAACCTCCCCTGTCCGCCCAAGGCTTTAACAACATGTACAAATAGGCAATCAGCAAGAGATTTGCATATATAATACAAGGCTTGCACGAGGGCAAGCAACAACGGAAGCGAAAGCTCTAAGCTAATTATGCAACATACATGATATTTGATTCCATTTAAACCAAATTCAAGTAAAACTATTACATTCATCCATCATATCTTTTTACATTTAGTCATCCACAAAATACATGATTGTTTACACTTTACATCTCTAAATCAGCAGAGTAAAGTTGATACATGTATACCAAAAAGGAATGACAACAAAATGTATAAAGTCCCAGTGGCCACTACCTACGGCTCCAAACCCTTGCCTCGGTCCTGCGCCGCCCCGCTCGTGCTAGGACCTGTAGGGTTAGTGGTGTGAGAACTACAACGAAGTTCCCAGTGGGTTCGGCATCCGACCTCGCCGACTTACCCACTAGGTCTATCCAGGCATAAGTATTTCAAGGAAAGAAAAGTAACCAGTACTAATGCATCTAATACTATGCCTGCAGAAGAATGTCAGTGGATACAAATACTCAATGCGATAAGGAAATGTGCATGCATGCTCAATTCGTAAATAAGCTTTGGCTCCTACCCAATCTTACCGGTTAACCTTGTTAACCCCAAAAACTCATAACCCAGAATCCCTTTCTTTACCGGGGAGGCTCCAAGCACTACCGACCCGAGGGATCATCTTCAGGGACTTCGCTCCCTGTGGTGTCGATTTCCGGAAACACACCGCTTGAGGAGGAGCGACCTCCCTCAAGCCAAGACTTATTATGAGTGTCGATCAAATCCCCGTGTTGAGGATATTAAGCCACTTGTCACGATGCCACTTTTGTGATAGGTTTTCTACCTATGTTCTCATGTCACTTTCTAGTCGATCTCGTCACAATACCACTATGGTTAAGTCTATGTTTAACATCCATTTATTCAAGCCAATCTATCTCTCTATTGTCATTGTCACCATTTGTTTACTTGTGCTAAGTCCAAGTCCCACTATCATGCAATTCCTAGGGTTCAATAACACATGTCCATCATTGTAACACACTGGACCTTTGCAAATTGCGAGGTTCGAGTGTTTGGATGTATTCCGAACTTTTCCACACTTGGTGGAGGGCCGTCAATGGTATACCGGTCTAAAAGTTCGATCTCGAGAGTTTCGGCTGAGTCCTGAGAGTTTTACTCTCGGAGACCGGTCCCTGATAGGAGAGACCGGTCCCCCTGCGAACAGTGCTGCGTAGCTGGCGAGGCAACCGGTCCCTGGCAGTCGAGACCGGTTCCCGAGCGCGTTCTCGCAGTGAGAGACCGGTCCCGCTCAGGGAGAGACCGGTTCCCGAATGCTGGTTTTCAGGTTCGCAGCGAGAGACCGGTCCCTGCTGGGGAGAGACCGGTCCCTCTGGGCGAAAACTGCCCAGTCCGGGCTGATGTAAATTGGACTTTTTGAGGGGCCTAGCTGGATTTTGTTACAAGAGAAGGCTTATATGGCCACTTCTCCTTCTCCTCTTCTCACTCCACCATTTCTTTTGCTTCTAGAGAGAGAAAGGGAAGGAGAAGAAGGAGAAGAAGAGGAGAAGAGCTTGCATAGAGGCCTTGGAGCATCACCTTCTTCCTCATTTCTCACCTTTGGTGGCTTTGCACTTGCGGTTGGAGCTTTGTGAAGGATCAAACCTCAACCCTACTTGGTTTTGAGCTTGGATTGGAGCTTTTCTTGAGGTTGGTAGCTTATAATCCCCATTTAATACATGTATTTCTAGGTTTTACTAGATGAAACCCTAGATTTTGGGATTTAGGGTTTATTTTGGGGGTTTTTGGATTTGAGGCTTCTTGATCTCAATTGAATGGTTTGGAACCTTTAAATAGGTTAGATTGGGAGACCTCTACCTTCCATTTGAGGATTGGGAGAGGGTTTTCCACTTGAGGTGAGTTTTTGCCCAACCCTAGCTTGAGTTGGTTAATGATTGAGCTATTCGCTCTTCGTTTCGTTTGGGTGACCCTATTTTTGATGTTTCTAGGGTACTAGGGAGCTTGTGGATATCTTCGTTCGGCGAAACGAAGAAGTCGATTCTTTCGGTGGGTTTGGCTTCGTGGAAATGGGGCGAAATGGCCCCTATGCTCTTTCTACTTGTTGTAAATTATTTTTAAGTTCATTTCTATGCTAAGTGGGATTTATATGAATT
>NW_017892005.1:0-10042 GCF_001540865.1 Ananas comosus | reverse complement strand
GAGTGATTGTATTTATATTTTGGAAGAATGTAAAAGATGTAATTGAATGTATTAAGTCAAATGAATGTAATAGATAGCTCTTCTCTCTTTATGTACTGGTATATGTTCTATACTTGTATCTTGCTCTTGTTTGTCGCACTGGTGGTGCTTCTTGATCGTGTATTTATGAATTGAATTCCTGGGTAAATTCTTATACATGATCTGTTGGTTGCCTTGGGCGGACAGGGGAGGTCCTGTCCGTTCGGCGTCTGTTCGACGCGCCCGGACCGGACCAAATTGGTAGCGGTCTCGGGGCGTGACAGATAAAGTGGTATCAGAGCACCAGAGCAAGTAAAGAGAGAGTCTAGGATGACCTAGGAGACCCTAGGTTGGTAAACCCTAAGGTTATAGGGACGTGAGTGAACGTGAACCCATGGCGGTGGCGGGAGTTAATTGATTGGGTCAAGTTGATGTTGTGTTTCTAGCTGTGAATAGAGACGGATCCAAGTGACACTAGTTCTTGGCTTGTAGTGGTTGTGTCGGCGGCCGACGACGCGACGCTAAGAGTCCAGAACTGGAACACTTGTGAGCTTCCACCCGATTTTATTGTCAAGTCGTTTAATTTCGCGAATGTCGTGAAGTTATCGGATTGAGATAGCTAATTGAGTTGTTGCTTTTCAGGAGCAAATGTCCCCAAGGCGTTATGCGCGTAGGTCTGCTCCGGTACCGCCTTCTGCGGAGCCCGAGCAGCCGAGATCGGAGGAGGTGCAGGAGCTGCAGGAGCAGGTCGCTGCAATGTTGGGCGCGATGCAGCGCCAGGAGGCTCGGTTCGAGCAGCTCCAGGAGGTTGTGGAACGGCAAGCGGCAGCGGCGGCGGCCGCGACGGCGGCAGAAGATCGCGATCCGCCCGCGCCTTCGGCACGCACACCGGTAGCGGCCGAGGGTGAGGGCATAGCGGCGGTTCCGATGACGGCGGTTCCCCCGCCGGCAAGTGCGCCTCCGACTGCTTCGGGTTCGGCGACGCTCGATACGACGGCCGACGAAGTGGAGCGGGAACGTGCGCTGACGGCTCTAATGAGGTTTATGAAGTTTAAGCCACCAACGTTTGAAGGGGGGAAGGTGGAGCCGTCGGTGGTGGAGTCTTGGGTAGACTCTATGGAGACTCTCTTCGAGGATTTGTATACCCCGGAGAAGGATAAGGTGCCCCTCGCCACCCATTGCCTCGACAAGGCGGCGAAGGTGTGGTGGAAGCGGTTGAAGCAAGATCGACCCTCTGACCTTCCGCCAATGCTCTGGGAGGAATTCAAGAAAGAGATATTCGAAAACTACTTCCCCGACACCGAGAAGCAGAAGTTGAAGGAGAGGTTTCGCAAGTTGAGACAGGGAGACCGTTCGGTGGCGGACTACGAGCAGGAGTTCTCCCATATCATAGACTGCGTCCCGGACGTGGTCAAGGATGATGCGGATCGAGCCGAGTGGTTCTTGCGAGGACTTCGGCCGTGGATTTATAGGGCGGTGCAACTGTTCCAGCTCACGACCTTCGCCGAGGTCTTCAACAAGGCGCTGTGGGCGGAGCATGGAGACGCCCACGTGCGGGAGGAACGTGAGTTGTTGACCGGGTCCCAAGACAAGGGGAAGAAGCGATCGGGCGGCGGTTCGGGTGGACAATCTAGTTCAAGGAGGCCCCCGAAGCATCCGCGGTCGCAGTTGTGGGGCCGTGGGCCGCAGCGTTGCCCTATCTGTGGAGATCGAGGCCATCGGGCACCGCAGTGTAGGCAACGACAGGGACGGTGCTTTAATTGTGGACAAGAGGGACATATCAGCCGTGACTGTCCGGCAAGGGCCCCGTCTACTCCGTCAGTCGCATCGGCTCCAGCGCCCCCGCCTTATCAGGGAGGGGCCCCCTATGTTCCCGTGTCAGCAGGACGCGCATTGGCGCCGCGTCAGCCGGAGGTGACTCGATCAGTGCCGAGCGGACGGGTATTCGCCGCTCAGGCCCAAGCCGAGGAGCCTGCCCTAGCCGAGGAGCCTGATGTTGTGGCAGGTATGGTTCTAATCAATGGAGTTCGCTCCAGAGCTATGTTCGATACGGGTGCCACACATTCATTTATTAGTAGGGCATTTGCACGCATGCATGACATACCCATAGAGGCAAGTGGCAAGTGGCGAGTCGAGGGTCCCGAGTCATCATTTAATACCTATACGGAGTGCTCGTCATGCCCAGTACAAGTAGGTGACTGGATGATGCCCATCCGGATGTTGGAACTCACTAAACTGGAGGCGTATAACGTCATTTTGGGCATGGACTGGCTCTCAAAGTATTACGCCACGATTGATTGTAAGGATAAATCAATCACCTTTCGGGAGCCAGGACAGAGGGAGTTCGTTTATCGAGCTTGTCGGAGTTCTTGCTTCGTCGCGACAGTATCGGCGACGAGAGCTAGGAAGTTGGTCAGCGGCGGTTGCGCGGCATTTTTGGCGACCGTCGTGGAGGTGGACCGGGTGGTACCAAAACTAGAAGATTTATCGGTGGTGCGGGAATTTCCAGATGTATTTCCCACGGAGTTGGCAGGGATGCCGCCGGATCGGGAGATCGAGTTCGTTATAGACTTGATTCCCGGGACGGCGCCGATCTCAAAGGCCCCGTACCGCATGGCGCCGGCAGAGTTAAGAGAATTGAGGGATCAGTTACAAGATCTTCTCGACAAAGGGTTTATCCGGCCGAGTGTATCGCCGTGGGGAGCGCCGGTGTTGTTCGTGCGCAAGAAGGATGGCTCGTTTCGACTCTGCGTGGATTATCGAGAGTTGAATAAGGTCACAATAAAGAATAAGTACCCGTTGCCCCGAATCGACGACTTGTTCGACCAATTACAAGGGTCACGAGTATACTCGAAGATAGATTTACAGTCCGGCTATCATCAGTTAAAGATCAAGCCGGAGGATATTCAGAAGACCGCGTTTCGCACGCGTTATGGACACTATGAATACACGGTTATGCCCTTCGGGCTCACTAATGCCCCGGCAGCGTTCATGGACCTAATGAACCGTGTGTTCAAGGCGTGCTTGGACCGATTTGTCGTGGTCTTCATAGACGACATCTTGGTCTATTCGCGGGACGACGAGGAGCACGCGGAGCATTTGCGGACGGTGCTTCAAATCCTTCGGGAGGAGAAGCTATTCGCAAAGCTGAAGAAGTGTGATTTCTGGCTTCGAGAAGTTGCCTTCTTGGGGCATGTGATTTCCGAGGGCGGTGTCTCGGTTGACCCGAGGAAAGTCGAAGCGGTCGAGAATTGGCCACGCCCGACGAACGTCACGGAGGTCCGAAGCTTTGTGGGCTTAGCGGGCTATTATCGACGGTTTGTGGAGGGCTTTTCGAAGATTGTAACTCCACTTACCGGTCTGACACAGAAGGGCGTCAAGTTCATTTGGAGCGACGAGTGTGACCAAAGCTTCAACGAGTTGAAGAAAAGATTGACGTCGGCTCCAATACTCGCCTTGCCGGTGCAGGGCGAGGACTTTGTGGTTTATAGCGACGCATCCTATCTGGGCTTGGGGTGTGTCCTGATGCAAGGCGGGAGGGTGATAGCTTATGCATCCCGTCAGTTAAAAGATCACGAGAAGAATTACCCCATTCATGATTTGGAATTGGCGGCGGTGATCTTCGCGTTGAAGTTGTGGAGGCACTACTTATACGGTGCACACTGTGAGATCTACACCGACCACAAAAGTCTGAAGTACCTGTTTACCCAGAAGGAGCTGAACATGCGACAGAGGCGGTGGCTAGAGCTATTAAAGGACTATGATGTCGATATTCTCTACCACCCCGGCAAAGCAAATGTGGTCGCACTTAGCAGAAAGTCGGCGAAGAACCTCGCTTTTGATGTTACCCGGCAAACACCCCTAGGGCTGGAAATGGAGCGGCTGGACCTTGAAGTGGTCGCTCCCGAGGTCCCAGCTCAACTGATGGCGCTCGTTATTCAACCGACCTTATTGGAGAGGATCAGAAATTTGCAACCTGCAGATCCGAGTCTCCAAAAGGTGCGGCGCAACATCGAGGAAGGACGAAATGGCGATTTCAGTGTGGACGCCAGTGGCGCGCTCCGGTTTCGAAACCGGTGGTGCGTGCCCGAGAATGAAGAGCTTCGCGAGTTGATCTTGCAGGAAGCCCACCGGTCTCCATACGCAGATCACCCGGGCGGCACCAAAATGTATCATGAGTTGAGAGCACTTTATTGGTGGCCGGGGATAAAGGCTGATATTGGGCGCTTCGTGGCAAAGTGCTTAACTTGTCAGCAAGTGAAGGCGGAGCGCCGGTTTCCAGCAGGGAAGCTTCAAAGTCTACCTATCCCCGTCTGGAAATGGGAAGATATATCTATGGATTTCGTCGTTGGCTTACCTCGTTCGACAGGGGGACACGACGCAATATGGGTGATCGTGGATCGCTTGACCAAGTCAGCACATTTTCTACCGATCCACACCACCTGGGCGGGAGATAAATTGGCGCAGGTATATCTTGACGAAGTAGTGAGGTTACACGGGGTGCCGAAATCGATTGTGTCGGATAGAGACCCCAAGTTTACCTCACATTTCTGGAAAAGCCTGCAGGAGGTCCTTGGCACACGGCTCGATTTCAGCACTGCGTTTCATCCCCAGACAGACGGGCAAACCGAGAGGACTATTCAGACTCTGGAGGATATGCTGCGAGCGTGTGTCATCGATTACAAAGGAGGCTGGTGTAAGTACTTGCCGATGGCCGAGTTCGCCTACAACAATAGTTATCACGCTAGTGTGGAGATGGCACCGTTCGAAGCTCTTTATGGGCGGAAGTGCCGCTCTCCTATTTATTGGAGTGATGTGGGCGAGCGCACGGAATTTGGCCCAGATGTGCTGCGGGAGGCGGAAGAAAAGGTCCGCCTTGCTCGCAAACGGTTACTCACGGCGCAATCTCGACAACAGAGCTATGCGGATAGGCGCCGGCGAGATCTAGAGTTTGCGGTAGGCGACCGCGTCTTCTTGAAGGTCTCGCCTATGAGGGGTGTAAAGCGGTTTGGAGTGCGGGGAAAGCTAAGTCCCCGATACATTGGCCCCTATGAGATCTTGGAGCGGATTGGGACGGTGGCTTATCGGCTCGCGTTGCCGCCAAAGCTTGCGGAAGTGCACAACGTATTTCACGTCTCCAATTTGCGCAAGTACATACCTGACCCCGAGCACGCAATGTTGTACGAGCCGCCGGAACTTCAGGAGGACTTGAGCTACGAGGAATTTCCGGTGGCAATTACCGCTCGTGAGGTGCGCAAGTTAAGGAATCGGAAAATTCCTTATGTCCGAGTTCGGTGGAGCAATCATGATGATCGCGAAGCCACCTGGGAGCTCGAGGAGGAGATGAAAGCGAACCATCCTCGCCTGTTTGAAGGCTAGACCAAGGTATGGGTTAGAATTGAAATTCTAATTAAATTGGTAGTGTTGAGTCGTTTCGAGGACGAAACTCTTGTAAGGTGGGAAGGATGTAAGGAAGTGAATTCTCGAAACTCGAGGATTAGACTTCGACCAGAATCGACTATTCGTCGAGTGAGTAGGCTTCGGGAAGTCCGAAGGTGTTTATAATGCATAAAGTGCATTAAGGAGAGGTCCGCGAGAGCACCAGTGCAAAACTTGCACTGGAGCAGAAATGCTCTCGGGGACCGGTCCCTGGCAGGGAGGGACCGGTCCCATCAGGCTGGGTTGTGGAGGTCTCTGATGAGACCGGTCCCTGGTGGGCAGGGACTGGTTCCCGAACGTTGGCCCGGCGAGACTTAGCCAAATTTGGCTAAGTCCCGAGGATGCAGCTCTCGGGAACCGGTCTCTCGGACAAGGACCGGTCTCCCGGGGACCGGTCTCTCAGGTAAGGACCGGTTCCCGAACGCGAAATCCCCTCTGCTCGAAAGGGCAGCCTTCGGGGACCGGTCTTCCCGAACTGGGACCGGTCCCTCGCTGCGAAAATGCCCAGAGAGGGCTGAATCAGAAGATGAAAAGTTGAGGGGGCTAGTTGCAAAATGGCCTTATTAGAGGTGGGGGACCCCTCTCCTTCCCTCTCAGCTGCTCTCTCTCTCTCCCTCTTTCACACTCTTTCCCTCTCTCTCTCTAGAAAGAAACGAAGGGGAAGAAGAAGAAGAAGAAAGAAAGGAAAGTGTCACGCCCGGGTACCAGCGGAAGCATATCCGGTCGCGTGCACAGACCCGCCGTGTACACCACAACTCAAGTATACACAAGGCGTCTACAAACCATATAGTAAAAGCATATAATTCTAGCCAGGTAATCAGAGCAAGACTTGTAAGTTAAACTTATACAATCCAAACCTTACTACAGGAAATAAGAATACAGTACAATTTACAAAAACTTAATATACATCTCTGTACTAAACTACATAAACTGGTGGAGGTCATCTAGTACACGTCCAAAAAGGCTCTAGTTAGCCGCAGACCCCTTGCCAAGAACCCTAGCATTTCCCGCGGTGGAAGGCTCTGTAAAAACAACAACAAAGAGGGCGTGAGAACTATTAAACAATAGTTCCCAGTGGGTAAGCCGCCGAGAGTGGCGAAATACACCACTGGGTCAACTGTGGCATGAGTAGAAAGCAATAAATAACCAAGTAAATGCAGATAATACAATAAGCAATTACATGCAACAGATATGAAAGTAGACTACTCATGCTATTTGCTCAACAATAAATGTACATCAACAGATTGCAGGTATCAATTATCATGATAGATTCCATCAATCATATTCCTTGACAATTTAACCAAACATATACCAGATTGCAAGCAAGCTAATTCATTATTACTGGAATTACAGATAATATCATGTAATTACTTTCTACATTAGCAAGAATGAAACTTTCTTTATGTCGCTAACCAATCATGATGTCAACTTCTAGGTCATTCAGTACTAAGCTCACTTTAGATGTCAACCTTCTAGTCTATTCATCAATAGGTTTACTTAACCCAAGACATATAGTAACTTTACTACTCTGTCCAGCTAAGGTTAAAGTACTTGACATAACCCAATTTCCAACGGACTTACACAAGGTAAGTTCGAGCCGCGCCGTGCCTAATGGCCCCGTGGTAGTCAACATCCCCACTCTAGGAATGAGCCTCCCCCACGGCATTCCATTTCGGCGCTCACTTCGTACATTTGCGAGCATCTGTCGCTAAGCTGTTCGGGAGTGCTGGCTTGGGGGGGAGCGACCCCGCAAGCGTGTGCGAACGCGCACAATGGCATGCAAGCCGTAGTCCACAGTACCAGTCTCACAACAACATCATGTCCCTGACATGGAATCTCAACTCAAGCCACTCCGGAACGCGGGGCTTGGGGGGGCGCGACCCCCGCAAGCATGTACGAAAGAGCATAATGGCATGCTGGCTATAGTCCAGGGTACAAATATCTCAACAGCATCATGTCTCTGACATGGAATCTCAACTCGACCCAAGGTCGACACTGTAGTACCCAATCATAAGTCACTATCAACAACTTGTTGATATGATTCTACCAATAATTAGTATAACTTGACAAGTTACGGCTTCACATCACGCTAGTGATTCTATCAGGCTATACCTGGTCAGTTATTCACAATCTCTCACTACCCCTTACACATAAGGAAAGTGGTTTACTAATGTTCTGATCAAAGACTCATGGCACATATCCTGTAGTCCAATATAAATCTCTACTTGACTATACAAGTATGTTATCAGATCCAAATCTAGTTATTTACTAGATTATACTCAGTTGAATAATCATCCAAGTCGTGCCATCTTATGAGATTCTAATTACTTACTTGAACATATATCATAATACAAGTCTATCATGTGAAAGCATAAGCGATAAACTACTCTTCACATGATCTCTATGCCATTCCTTCTACAATTAAAAATACATATGCAATCAAAGGCCTTTACCTGATCTTTCAGAGTATAGCAATCATACTTGCTATATAACAGTGCATAGCCCAATCCTAAATGCATCAATCTCATTGTTGTTTAACAGAGCTAATTAGTCCATTTACGACTTTATCATTATCTCCTTTTTTTGGATAACATCAAGCTAACACTGCATATGCAAGCTACTAATATCATGAACACGTAGTACTTTAACAACATGTAACCATATAGAGTGAACAAGTCACGAATCTTTCATTACTGTTTATCATATCTGATGTGATCTACACTTCAATGCATGTTGCATGAACTATACATATATTCACATGAATAAGGAATAACTTCAACTCAGATGTCAAAGGAGACATAGAGGGAATTCACCCATTTTGGGAAGGTCCGACCCACCTATCCCCAAGCTCAATCCAGCCAATAGAAGTCCCGAACTCAGCTCAGCGGAGCCCCAACTCTGCTGAAAACAAAACACGGAAGGCGCATCAAGCTACGACCGAAATGTCCAATTTCGGCACACATTGTACGTAGTACAAAGTAATAACTTAAATTCCTGTTTGGGCTCAGTTCAATACCTCAAGTTTAGCCGCCAAAAGCTCTCACATCACAGCCGGAGATAATCCGAAGGTCAATCGCAAGCTCGCTGCGAACAATCGCCAAAACGGCATCAAAACGCTTAGATACAAGTTAATATAATCAAAAGTTCGCGAATTTAGTTTCCGAACTGAAAATTCAACTTACCCCTGGTTGCAACACCTTCTAAACCAGCCCCCAAGGCCACTAAAATAGCCTAATATGATTCGCAAACCTGCTGCGAAGAGAAAGGTTCAAACTGCATCAATTCGCTCGATAAATCCGTATATAGCTTGAATTAGAGTCATAATTCACTACTTATCTTTATCAAGCTTTAAAACAACTTTCCTCTGAGCTAAAGTAGGTAATTCACAGTCAAAATAACTTCTCTTAACTGCTATAAACAAGTTCTAGCTCAGTTGGAGGCAGCGAGACTAAACGGCGTCCAAAATCAATACTAAACCGGAAACTAGAGAGAAATCGAGTTGAATACCTCTCTAAAGCTGAGAATCAGCTTCCCCTGGTAGTAACCTCCCAGAAAACACAGCAAAACTCCTTCTCCCCACGTGCCAAAGACTTCCCTTGAGTCCTCCAATCAGCAAACAACGAGCGCGGCGCGAAAACGGCGCGAATCGGCGGCTTTTCTCTAGAGAGAGAAAAACCCTAGAGAGAGAGAAAGAGAGAAGGTGAAAGAAGCTTCTCTGAACTCAAGCAACCTTCACTGAGCATCCCAGGTCGTGCTGGGTCAAGTAGATAGGGATTAAGATGTGAAATGACCAAAAACCCTTGCTGCCACGTTTCTGCCAGTCTGTACCGGTACAAGGTAATGGCTGTACCGGTACAGCAAGCAGAAAAAAATGCTGATTTCGTCCATTCAATGCACTTTCTTGCTTTTAACCCTTCAATCACTCTCTAACTTGTCCAAAAACTTGTCTAAGCCCTTTAGAGGATGTAGGGTAGTTCCACTTACCATTTCCCGCATTCGAACTTCGCAATTAACCAATTTCGAAGCATTGCAATTGATAAGGCATTTACGATGCAATTTTCCAATTCCAGTTACTTTCTTACTTCAGTAACGTGTCAAAACCTTTCTAAGGTCTATCAAACGTCGTAGCTCAGTTCCAATAGCCATTGCAACCCTTGAACTTGTCAATAGGCCCAGATTCAGTATATTACAGAAAGAAAAGAAGAAGAGGAAGGAGAAGTCCAAGAAGAAGAGGAAGAAGGTCTTCTTCCCTCTCTCCTTCAAGCTAGGGCAAGCTTTGAGCTTGGCTTAGAGGTGAGCTCCAAACCCACTCATGGTAGAATTTTTAGGGTTGGATTTTGTTGCTTAGAATTGGTTCAAATGGAACCTAGAGGAGATAAATAGAAGGTTCGAGCTCGCAATTGAAGCTCGCACCACGGATTTCTTCCCCGTTGCCATTCTAGGGCACGGATTGGGATTTTGGGAAATCTAGGGTTTTGATCTATTTTAATAGGTCATAAACCTAATTGCTAGGTCTCGGAACGCGTCGGCGAAGACGGTTTGCCGATCCGACGAACGAGTGCGGAGTTATCGCCGAATTGGGTAC
>NW_017892004.1:5341-10044 GCF_001540865.1 Ananas comosus | reverse complement strand
CCCTTGTGTGACTTTCGCCCGATTTGAGTCGGTGTCAGTTGTTTCGCGTTCGACCTTGAGGGTCGAGAATCGATCGAGCTGTCGCGTCTTAGGAAGCGATGGCACCGCGTAGGCGATCTTCAAGTAGATCGGCGCGGGATAGGACAAGTGGCTTCCTTGAGCGATCTGAGGCGAGCGGAGACTTGGGACTTCGTGAGCGATTGGCCACTACTGTGTCAGTGGCGGGGTGACGAGCCGAATTAGTGCGGCGTCAGCAGGAAGCTGCCGTATCCCAGGAGGAGCGAATGAGAAGACTCCTGGAGATGATAGATCGACTGGTGGCTATACCAGCTATTGTTCGTCAAGTACGACCGGGAGTTGCGACGGAAATATTTCCGTCACGGTCAAGCATTCCGACTTCTAGCACCTTAGAAGCAAAGGCGGTGAAGGACCGAGCTTCGGCGGCCTTTATGATCTTTAAGCGATTTGATCCATCTGCCTTTGATGGAGAGGATGCGGATCCGTTGATCGTGGAGTTGTGGATCGACTTCATGGAGACTCCCTTTGGGGATCTGTGCACTGTAGAGTGAGAGGATACACCTAGCTGTGCGTTGCTTGCAAACAATCGGCGAAGGTGTGGTGGAAAGACATTCGACGGAATCGATTGCCTAGTTTTCCTTCTATGATTCGGGATGGGTTTTGGGGATTGATATTCCCTGTTTACTTCCTCGATACTGAGAAAGAAAAGCTTCAAGAAAGGTTCCCGAAGCTACGGCAGGTAGACCGTGCCGTGAGGGAATACGAGCAGGAATTCTCTCGTATCGTGAGTTGTGTCCCGAACATAGTGCGGGATGACGAGGAATTGGCCGATGTGCCTCTGCGGAGACCTTGGCCGGACGTGGTCGAGGTTGTGCTTGTAAGGAAGTGAATTCTCGGAATACGAGAGTTAGACTTTGCTTCGACTAGACCAAGAGTCGTGCTGGTGTGCTTTGAAAAAGCCGAAGATGTTTAGATCACCAAAAGTGCGTTGGAATTGAAGTCCACGAGAGCAAATAGTGCAAAGTCTGCATTTGGCTGAGATTGCTCTCGGGGACCGATCCCTGGTAGGGAGAGACCGGTCCCCGTAGCTGATGGTCGCGGGGTTGCTTGATGCAACCGGTCCCTAGGCCAAAGGGTCCGGTCCCCCGTGAGCGAAATTGATGGGAAGAGCAAAATTGACTAAGTCCCGAAAATATGGCTCTCGGGAACCCGTCTCTCAAGCAGGAACCGGTCCCCGTAGCTCGAAATTGTCCAGTATGGGCAGTGCACATTCTTGAGTGCAATTGCGATCCCGAACCCCGGAGGTGTCTTCTATTAACCTCCTTGGGATGCAGGATGTAGAAGTTCTCACCAGGCGTAGCAGTGTGTGCTGCGTGATGAGATGGGCATTCGTGTGGGCGATTGCCGGGTTGTGACGTGGGTGATAGCCTCTTCCTCTCTGAGACAACTTGTGGGTGTGACATCCACAGAATGGTCTGGAGAATGAGTTGTGGTGAGGATGTAACACCGAATGTGTCGCGCGGGCCGCAAGAGGCGTGGTTGCCGAATCGGAGTTGTGGAGACCTGTTGTTATGACGATACCATGGACGGTATATGAGTTAGTTTGAAGCCAAGGCTAGCTTCTGTAGAATTGAGTTGGTGGATTGCTGCATTTGCAATGTGGGAAGGTATCACTGTTTGAGCAAGGTAGAGCTGTGCATAGCAGATGTGGTGATGTTGTGGGGGCGAGGAAAGTTGCGGATCATGGTAAAACAAAGAACCGGTAGCGAACTTCACGACCAACGGTCGTTGATGGTGAGTAGAGTGCGCCAACCGTTGGACCTTGAGGATAGCCCAAAGTAGTCGAGTGTCGATGTAGATCCGGGTAGGGTTTTGAAACAGGGGAAATAGAACACTGTCAGAGAGATACGCGTTAGTCTGAGTACGGCACATAGGGCCTGGGTAGTTACCTCCAGTTTTGAGGTTGAGGAAGTTGGATCTGTTTTGTCGGTGCACATAGGCAGGAGTTGCCTAATGCTGGGACAAAGTGAGTGAAACGTATATAGACGTACGACGTATTATAGAGCACTCCGAGTATAGATATGTAGAGTGAGATTTGATCAGCGGAGGGGGTGTTGGCAAGATAGTTCAGCATTGTTGTGTGAAGCGGACCATGGACATTGATAAGGCTGGTGGGCTAAGCACTAGGTGCTTATGGAGCGGATAGTGGTACTATGTTGACTCGATAGATATGTGTGTATAGGACGCCGAGCGGCTTGCTCAGGCATTCAGCGCCATGGAGCCATTTGTGGCTGTGGAAGCCTGGGCCTTTGAGGTAGGACGAGTAGCTGTGAGTGACAGGGGCGATTACCTACGGGTGTGGAAGAGTTTTGTCAGGGAACGTAGTCCGAAGGTTTGGACCGGAGTGGAAATGGCGCCCGACGGCGTGGTCATGAATCGAGATAACACGAGTTTGTAGATGACCAATCAAGGAAATTTGTGTGGTGTGGGGTCTTTAGTTGGCTCCTGGTTGGAGTGATTGTGCGATTCTCCAATGCGGAACATTCGCCCAGTAATGATGATTGGGGCGACTCGCTAGTGAGCGAAGAGTGCTACCCGTACGTTGAGGACCGGTCTGGAGCAAACGCTACGTAGATTGGTGACCCGGGGTATCAACCTAGTGATTGAGGGGAAGGATTGAGGCGAGTAGCATCTTAATCGATGAGTTAGCTTTGAATTGCCAAACGGGAGTTCATGTGAATTCGTTGCAGGAACGACAGTTGATGATGTCGGTATGGCAATACTAGATATTTAAGGATATCTGGTCGGATGCGAGCATTGAGCTATTGGGAAGCCCACAAGAGATAGAAGGAATCGAAGTTGATATCTTTCCTAGTGAAATTGGGGGGTTGAGGACGATGCTTTTTATGGAAGAGGAGAGATATGCAAATTGTGCCTTCTCGGCAATAGAGCAAAAGGCTTGGTTGAGATTGGAGCACTCAGATTAGAGTCGTGACCCACCAACGATAATTGTTCTTAAGCCGATTGCCGGATAAAAATTGAATCGGAGTGTGTCTGCGAGGGGGGGGTGTGGAAATTGAAAGAGAAGTTCTTTGGCGGCTCGGTTGGGTGGAAGAGTGCTGCAGAATGATGTAGAGTTGTTGATGTCAACTTACCTACACAGAGACTCCGGAGCACGTATTGCACTTTCGGAGTTACGCTTGGCAATGTGAGATGAAATTGGTCTCAAACATCCTCCGTAGTGCCCTTTGGGGCAGTACTCCGTCGAGTGAAAAAGCCACTTCGAACATGCGAAAGTGGCTTGCGAACCCTGACTTTTGATAAGTTAGTTGGATAAGTGTGAATTAAGCCTGAAATGACGTTAGTTTCCGAGGGACGAACCTTTTTAAGTAGGGGAGAATGTAAAGGTACCGAGACTTTTAAAACTTTGAAGTTACGGTTGTACATATTAAATGTCCGGTGAGGTTGCGATTATGAATACCCGGAATTTAAATGATAAAAAAAAAAATAAAAATAAATAAAAATAGTATGAGCAAACAGATTTTTATTGGAATTTAGAGGTAAAACATAATCCAGGAGTGACTTAATGTGAAATCGGAGTCGAAACAGAGATTATAGAAATTTTTCTTGTGAACGGAGGAAGATTAAATTAAGCAAAATGACAGTTCAAGCAAAATATAAAATAGGATAGATCAGAAATTATTTTAGTGAAGGCTAGATGTTAAAGTTTCATATTTTTCTTGACCACCCGTAGAGTGGAAATAAAATCCGAAAGCCATCTGCATGAGTTGCATTCAAGCACAGTTTTCGGTGCCGAGCGCACGGTCGAAATTGTGCCATGGTCGAGTTTGTTAAGTTAGTAAAACCGAACATGACTTGTCAGTTTGAGCTCCAAACGGATGTTCAGAGGAGCGTCCGGCGAAACGTATCAAATTTAGGGATGTGGCAGGTTGAAATTTGTTGAGGGACTTATTGATAAATGGGATTAAGATCCTTATTCTTCCTTCTCCTCAGCGAGCACAAACAACAAACGCATACTACCACACGCATACATTTGGAAAGGAAAAAGGAGAAAAAGCCTCTTTTCTCTCTTAATTCTTCTCCAAAAATTAATGCAATTGTGGAAGAAGCCAAGGTTGGATGGTCTTTCATCTCCTTCATCTTCTTCCTCTACTTGGGCTTTGCTGAGCGGTTAATTCAAAACCCCTTTAATGGTAGATCCTTAATGGTTGTTCTAAAATACCTAAACATGGAATTGGAGAGGAATTCTAGTACGCTAACTAGCATGATTGCTGCTGTGATTCAGAAAATTTGTGTGAATTATTTCTAGTTGTTATAACCTAGGCTTAATTGACTAATTTTTAAATTGAGGGTTTGATCTAATTGAGCCTCCCGTAAACCTATTGCTAGGTAACGAAACGAAAGTGGCGGACGTTCGGCAATACGAGCCAGATTTAACAAGTATATTAAAGAACGGCGTTTAGGATTGTCGGGGGAGGCGAAAGGCGACGGCGTAAATCCTAGACACGCGATATAGAAGCATACGGTTAACAAACGAAGGACCCTTTTTTGGCCAGAGGCTGCGAAGCGATGCGCGGATTGGATGCCGCAATTGCAAGTTCGACGGAAACCGCAGCACCGGCATTGCCGCGGAGGCGATTGCACAGTGTCGCAAATCTTTCTTT
>NW_017892004.1:1786-5263 GCF_001540865.1 Ananas comosus | reverse complement strand
ATCTGTTTTAGAGGCTTAAGACACGACCAAATCCATAAACCTTTCGCCATAAAGTAACGAGTCCTCGTCTCTCACGAGCCTTTTATTTCTATGGTTTACTATCCTAGGTCTCTAGGTCTGCCTAACATTTTTCATTCTTCTACTTTATGCTCTGATACCATTTTACTTGTCAGATGCCCGAAGACCCGCCTATTTGGTCGAGTTCGGGCACGCCGACAGTCGCCGAACGGACAGAGTCTCCCCTGTCCGCCCAAGGCTCAACAAACAGTACAATACACAAGGTTCCAAACAGGAACAGTATTCATACACTGATTGCATAAGGAAGGTATCAAAACATAAATACCACCTAAGCTATTACAAGCATTCAAACCATTAGTATTTTACATCCCAATTTAACTTTACATTTGACTTCCAAATACAACCAGAATTACATATTATTACAATGTTGTTCTTTTCATTTTGCTTTCCTTTTCTACAACCCCTAGCTTGGCTGACTTGGGTACTGCTATCTCTGGTCACGGTGGTAGGGCGCTATCTACGGAGCTACGTCCTTGCCTCGCGCCGCCGCGCCGCTCACGTGCGAACCTGAAACACCCCAAAACAACGTGGGGTGAGAACCAACTCCATGGTTCCCAGTGGGTACGGCCACCCAAGGGAAAAGCTCGACCGATAGGTCTAAGGAGGCACCTGCAACATGTTAGTCCAACAATATACAACAGATATATATTTAATCGATATCGAAATACATGTCGTGCCTCGCAATATGCATTATGAAAATCATGCAATCATCCAACTATCTAGTAGATCAATTGACTCTACATTTATTATAATATCCATAGCTTATCCCATTTGACTTCTAAGTTCTTTATCTTAGATTCATGTCAATCCTATTCATAAGGTTTCATCTAACCTTTACAAACTAACCACTCGACTCGGTCTTGAGTCAATCATCTGCGGAGTACCGCACAAGCCAAGCTCGAGGTGAAGGACGTCTCACTTACACCTCAGCCCAAGATCCACTCATCGGGGAATTCATATACTTATCATGTCCACACTAATATCATTCTTGCTTTTACCCAAACCTAGGGCTAATCCAGGGGTTCGCCGCCGGGCGAGGACAACTCACCCACCCGACTCACAGGCTCATCCCGAGATTCGCCCCCAGGTGAGGACAACTCACTCACCCGACTCACCTCTAATCTCGTGGGCATATATCATCCACTGAGACCGTCTGATGGACAACTACGTCTGTCCTGATGTGCTCAAAACTCCGGAGTGCACTGCTCGGGGGAGCGACCACCAACGAGCTCAAAGACTGGTGTGAGTATGATCCAACCCTCTCCACTGAGGGTACCCTATCCACTAGGGCCAACATATCTCGACAACTCGACCATCTCTCTTGGTTCAAGTACAAATACCACACTATGCTAGGTTCATATGCCCATGACACTATATCCATATACCACTCATCTAGGTTATCATTCATATTATTTAATGCCACTCGTCATGTTGTTTACATTAACTAGATGCCACTCGTCCTTGTTATCAACATAACCTCAAGTTCAACATGTATTTGCTATTTAACATAACCTGCAATATATCAACCTGCATAGTTAACGCAATCATATAGGAACTATCTCGTGCATTTATTTAGTATGACCTTCATACCTTTCTCTAGCATAGCATTCATGCATCATATCATCATGTATTATATCATTATGTATACCCAAGTCAACATGCATATGTTAATCAACATAGTCCACAAATACATTAACATGCATATGTTCCAATTTGCATAATATATCCTATGCATTCATACAGCATCATTTCATGGATCTTTCTAACATTTAGTTCATGCTTTCATCTAACATTCAACATACTAGTTTGTCATCTTATGCATTCGCCTAGCATTCACAATATGTCATTAACAAGCATGTATTTATATTGACTACATGCATCTATCTAGCATTTATATGCATCAATATGAAATCATGTTCTCTTAGACATAAGGGCGACCTAGTCGCTTCGGTAAGCACAACCCACCTTAACTCGCGTTCCGATTGCTTGTCGACACTTGCAATCGGCCTCCCGCGGCATCCGGCGTCCGGTTCCGTCGGAACTTGCAATTGCGCACCAACCGCGCATCGCTTCGCAGCCTCGGGCAAAAAGGGTCTTCGTTTTGCTGTTACGGTGCCTCAAAACCGATTCCATGATTTTACGACATCGCCTCGGCCCTCCAGGCGGAAACGAAGCCTAAACGTCCGTTTTTTAATAACTTCGCAACGGCTCGACGAATCGCCGAACCGTCTTCGCCAACGCGTTCGTTTACCTATCAATTAGGTTTACGGAGGGTCAAATGAGATCAAACCCTACTAGTAGCAAAATTTGCAGTTTGAACCCTAGGTTTCATCCTATGCAAGGATTCATTAAATTGATCCTAGATTCTAGCATCTATCCTCTATTTAGCATGCTAGGATTCCATTAAACCCATTTCTAAAGCATATAATTGAAGCTCTACAATTCTACCATTAAAGGGGTTTGAAGCTTACCTCTCAAGCAAGCTCCAATGGAGAGGAAGAAGATGAAGGAGATGAAGATCCATTTCCAAGCTTGCTTCTCCACCAATTTCATCAATTTTGGGAGAGAATTAGAGAGAGAAAAGGGAGGTTTTCTCTTTCCCATTCCATGTATGCGTGTGTGTGTGTGTGCGTGTGTGTGTGTGTTACATCCATTCAATTCACAAATTTACATCTCATTTACATTACATTTAAACTTCCAAAATATAAACATAAAGCTTACATTTCCAAAATGAAACCTCACACCCTATACATCATCTACTCTCAAGTACAACGGGTGGCTCTAATGCAAAAGGAAGGTAAGCAAATGCAACTAGGGCGCTAGGCCCTTACCGCGATCCTCGCCGGGTGAACTCGCGCTCGGCCCTGCAACAAAGTGGGGTGAGAACTATTGTCCATAGTTCCCAGTGAGTTCAGCCGCCGACTCCGCCGGTCTCCCTACTAGGTCCAAGTGGACACAAGTAGATAAACATATAGATAGATATGGAAAGCTGTAAGGACAGAATAGAAAACTACGCTACTATGCCCGAATCATAAATATATGAATGCATGTTCATAGAAATAGGTAAGCAACTAACTCGTCATCATGTCCAAGAAGTAAAGCTATTTACTTGTTCATTAATCTCATGGCTCACCCGAGGGTTCGCCTACTACTCACATAGCCATCTCGACGCGTAGGGAGACTCAACTCAACTACGAATCCGAGACCGTCTGCAGGACCCCACATATGCTATCCCTCGGGACCCCAAATAGGCTATCCCACGTGACCAACTCCGGAGCGCACTACTTGTGTGGAGCGACCATCACAAGGTATAAACAGACCGTGAGCAAGATCCAATCCTCTCCACTCGAGGATTCCCTATCCTCTAGGGTTACTTTCATCACAAGGTCCATAGGTTTC
>NW_017892004.1:0-857 GCF_001540865.1 Ananas comosus | reverse complement strand
CTCAAATTCGACAGGCAGGCTCGGTTTAACGTACTGAGCAAGAATATATCTTAAGTTTTCAGTTTCGACCCCATTTGGTCACCGAAAACTATGCCGAACTGTAATCTTTAGCAGATAGCAGTTCGATTTTATTCTCCACCTTCCGGGTGTCAGAATGGGCCGAAACTTTAAATATAACCTCATAAAAATAATTCTGGCGTATCCTCTAGTTTTCATAATTTTCTGACACTGTGCATTTTCTGCTAATTTATCTTCCCCGTTTCCAACAGAAAATTCTAAATCTTCTGTTTTCGCTCCGATTTCAGCACAGGTCATTTCCATCTTATACTTTACTTCTATGAGTCCAATAAAATAGTATCTCACACTATTTTTATTTATATTTATTTTTATAATAAACTCCGACATACTATCCTACCGTAACTTCCTATTTTCGGAAGTTCGGTATCCTACACCCGGCCACCAATAGAGCAATCTCAACTCGTGGAACATCTTGGTGCCGCCCGGGTGATCAGTGTAAGGAGACCAATGTGACTCCTGTAGTATAAGCTTGCGAAGCTCCTCGTCCGCAGGTACACACCACCGGTTCTTAAACCGAAGTGCACCATCAACATCCATAGTGAAATCTCCGCCGCGGCCATCAACTATGTTCTGCCGCACCTTTTGGAGAAACGGGTCCGCTCGCTACAGACTTTTGATCCTGTCCAATAGGGTCGGCTGGACCACAAGCGCCATCAACATCGCCGGAATCTCGGGAGCTACAATCTCAAGATCCATCTTCCCCATTTGCAACCACAGGGGCGTCTGATTGGTAACCCACAAGGCTAGGTTTTCAACAGACTTCCGGCTAAGCGCATCGG
>NW_017892003.1:0-10051 GCF_001540865.1 Ananas comosus | reverse complement strand
CTCAGGTGGAGGAGCAACAACCTGCAGCACCCGACGACGTCCTGGCAGGTATAATTGTGATTAAAGGAACTAGAGCTAAAGCAGTGTTTGATACAGGCACATCTCATTCGTTTATTAGCACTTCATTTGCTAAGACTCATGGCATAGAGATGGTGTACAATGAGGATTACTGGTGGGTGAATGCTCCAGAGCATTCATTCAGTGTCCATAACGAGTGTTTGGCGTGTCCAATGCAAATAGGCGATTGGATTATGCCGATTGATTTGCTAGTGCTAGATCAGATGTGGGGATTTTATGTTATCTTGGGGACCAACTGGCTCTCCAAGTACTATGCGGTGATAGATTGTGAAAGTAAGGTGATCACTTTTCGTGAGCCTAATCAAGAAGAGTTAGTCTTCCAAGCGTACAAAAGTAGGCGCTTCACGGCGACTATATCGTCTGTGAGGGCGAAGAGAATGATCAAAGGAGGGTGTAAGGCCTATTTGGCAACCATGGTGGATGCTCGAAAGGAGTACCCAGAGTTGGGAGATATTCGAGTAGCGTGCGAGTTTCCGGATGTGTTTCCGGCGGAGTTACCGGGACTGCCACCGGACCGGGAAGTTGAGTTTGTCATTGACTTGATCCCCGGGGCGGAACCAGTTTCGAGGGCTCCGTATAGAATGGCACCGGTGGAGCTAAAGGAGTTGAAAGGCCAACTGCAGGACTTGCTCGATAAAGGCTTCGTGAGGCTGAGCGTGTCACCATGGGGAGCTCCGGTGCTATTTGTGAAGAAAAATGATGGCACACTTCGACTCTGCGTAGATTATCGCGAGTTAAACAAAGTGAGGATAAAGAACAAGTACCCGTTGCCGAGGATTGACGATCTATTCGATCAGTTGCAATGGTCCAAGGTGTATTCGAAGATTGATCTCCAATCGGGTATCATCAATTAAAGATCAGGCCGAAGGATGTGCACAAAACGGCGTACCGTACGCGGTATGGCCATTATGAGTTCACGGTAATACCGTTTGGGCTTACTAACGCCCCGGCAGTATTTATGGACTTGATGAATCGAGTCTTCAGGCCGTTGTTGGATCGATGCGTCGTGGTATTTATAGACGACGTGTTGGTTTATTCAAAGAGTGAAGAGGAACATGAAGAGCATCTGAGAGCTGTGTTGCAAACACTCAGACAAGAGAAGCTCTATGCAAAGTTAAAGAAGTGTGACTTTTGGCTAAAGGAGGTCACATTCTTGGGTCATGTGGTATCGGGGGACGGAGTTTCGGTAGACCCGAAGAAAGTGGAGGCGATCAAGGATTGGCCTCGCCCGACAAACGTAGCGGAGATCCGCAGTTTTCTTGGACTGGCGGGCTACTATCGGCGGTTCGTGGAGGGGTTCGCCAAAATAACCACTCCACTAACGTGCCTCACGCATAAAGGAGTAAAGTATGTTTGGAGCGATGATTGTGATCGAAGCTTCGAAGAGTTAAAGAGCAGGTTGACATCGACCCCGGTTCTTGCTTTGCCGACTCCGGGGGAGACTTTTGTAGTGTATAGTGATGCCTCGTATGTTGGTCTCGGGTGTGTATTAATGCAGAATGGGTGGGTTATTGCTTATGCATCGCGCCAGTTAAAGAGTTATGAGAAGAACTACCAGATTCACGACCTTGAGTTAGCCGCGGTGATTTTCGCGCTAAAGCTTTGGAGGCATTACTTGTATGGTGAACATTGTGAGGTATATACCGATCACAAGAGTCTAAAGTACCTGTTCACCCAGAAAGAGTTGAACATGCGACAGCGGCGGTGGTTAGAGTTGCTAAAAGACTATGATGTCACCATACTATACCACCCCGGAAAAGCTAATGTTGTGGCCGATGCTCTAAGTAGAAAATCGGCGGAGAATTTAGCGACGGCAATTACGCCTCAACCGCTATTGCAAAAGGAGATGCAAAGATTTGGGTTGGAAGTGGTAGCGCCGGGAGTGCCGATTACACTTGCTGCATTAATTGTGCAACCGACCCTATTGGAAAGAATCAAGGATCTTCAAGCCTCGGATCCTTATCTTCAAAAGATACGAGGGGAAGTTGAGAATGGCAATGCCGAAGACTTCGGCATTGGAGCTGATGGCGCACTTCGATTTCGAAATCGATGGTGTGTGCCTAAAGATGACGAGTTGCAAAGGGCGATCATGCAAGAAGCGCATCAATCTCCCTATAGCATACACCCCGGCGGCACAAAAATGTACAAAGACTTGAAGGACCATTACTGGTGGCCGGGTATGAAAAGAGATATTGGGGACTTTGTGGCGCAATGTTTAACATGCCAACAAGTGAAAGCCGAGTGCCGATTTCCGGCGGGAAAGCTACAAAGTCTACCAATACCCGTTTGGAAATGGGAAGATATAGCGATGGACTTTGTTACCGGTTTGCCTCGATCACAAGGCGGACACGATGCGATATAGGTGATAGTGGATCGATTGACAAAGTCGGCACACTTCTTGCCGATACATACTACGTGGTCGGGAGACAAGTTAGCTCAAGTCTATCTTGACGAGGTTGTGAGACTTCATGGGGTTCCAGTGTCGATCGTATCGGATCACGACCCCAGGTTCACATCCCACTTTTGGAAGAGCTTGCAAGACGCGCTGGGCACACGGCTCAATTTTAGCACAGCGTTTCATCCTCAAAGCGATGGACAGTCGGAGCGGACAATACAAATCCTTGAGGATTTACTTCGAGCGTATGTGCTAGACTACAAAGGAGGATGGCATGATTTCTTGCCTATGGCGGAGTTCGCCTACAATAATAGCTACCAAGAAAGCATAGCGATGGCGCCTTTTGAGTCACTATATGGACGTAAATGTCGTTCTCCTATCCATTGGAGTGACGTGGGCGAGAGAACGGCTCTTGGCCCGGATGTAGTGCGGGAGGTGGAAGAGAAGGTCCGCCTTGCCCGTCAACGGTTAGCGACGGCGCGGTCTCGGCAAAAGGTTATGCCGACAAGAGAAGAAAGGATTTAGAGTTTGCGGTTGGAGACCGTGTATTTTTAAGAGTGTCGCCAATGCGAGGAGTTAAACGATTCGGGGTCCGCGAGAAGCTAAGTCCCCGATATGTCGGACCATTTGAGATATTAGAGCGCATGGGTGCGGTGGCGTACAAGCTCGCACTACCACCGAGACTCGCGGGAGTTCACAATATTTTTCATGTGTCAAATCTCCGAAAGTATATCCGAAACGCGACACATGTATAAAAGTACGAGCCCGTGGAGTTACGTGAGGATATGTCAAACGAGGAGTACCCGGTGTGCATCCTCGATAGAGAAGTGAAGAAGTTGCGAAGTCGCAAGATTCCGTATGTAAAAGTCCAATGGAGCAACCATGCTGTGCGAGAAGCCACTTGGGAGCTCGAAGAAACCATGCGGCAAGAATATCCGCATCTGTTTGAGTCGACGAGTTAAGGTATGCGTAATTTCACGGACGAAATTATTTTAAGGGGTGGAGAATGTAATATACCGAAAATTCGGAAAATAAATATCGAACTTTAGTCAAATTGACCAAAGTGCGAGGATGGTACACTTCGAAAAGTCCGAAGGTGTTAAAATGATCCTGAGGATCAAAATGGCAACCTAAGAGGGGGGGGTGAATTAGGTTTCTAAAATAAAAATCCAAATAATCAAGCAAATTAAAAAACCGATGCAAATAAAAGAAATGCAAACTCGAAAAGCACACGATCAATTTGTTTCGAGGTTCGGCACTTTGCCTACGTCCCCGCCAACTTCTCAGCACTCGAGAATGTTCGATCTCCACTAGATGATGCTTTTGCGGGCAAGCACCAAGCCTTCACATCAACTCCTTCTCTCAAGCTTCAAGATTTTGCTTTTCTCTCTTTTTACAAGATTAAATCTCACTACAAGTTTCACTCAAGTTTAGAGAAAGAATTGGGAGCTAAGAGTATTAAGATCACTGAAGTTTTTAAGCTCAAATGAACTATCAAGTTTCTGCAGAGTGAGGCCTCAATACCATTTATTTATAGCCTCGGGCAGATCTGTCAGTTGTACTTTCGGGCGCCCTAAAACTATTTCTGGGCGCCCAGAAGTTTGTGCACGCCAGCTGCCTGTCGGACCACGTGCGCCGCTTTTCTTGACTTTGTATGTTTGGGCCGTCAAAAATTTGTGGGCGCCCAGATCTCGAGGAACAGCTTTTCTGACACGCGCAGCTTTTCTTGACTTCGTAAGTTCTGGGCCGTCAAAAGTTGTGGGCGCACAGAACACGAGGAACCGCTTTTCTGACACGCGCCGCTTCCTCTGGATTTGGGCCATCAGAAAATGTGGGCGCCCAGATCTCGAGGGACAACTTTTCTGACATGCGCCGTTTTTCTGGATTCGAGCCATCAAAAGTTGTGCGTGCCCAGATCTCGTGCTGACTTTCTTGCCAGACAGCCCAGATTGCGTGCGCCGCTGCTTCTGTAAAATCTGGGCGCCCAGATTTCGCGCCGCCTGTTGTCGCAACCTGTCAAGTAAAATAGTCTTGGTGTTTCTGGATCACCCGAACAGCAAACAGGCAGGATCCAAACGGTCTCAAAAGATTCGGATCCACTTTCGGGCGCCCAGAACAGGGTCCAGAAATTGCAACTTTACATAACACAGAATTTGAGCAATTTTTGAATAATTAAAAATCCTTTTCACTTAAACATAAATTTAGAAATTTGTTTAAGTGATCTATAAGGTGATAAGATGAATAGTTTAAACTTAGCTCAAGGTTTCTCACTCTAATCATAATATTAATCAAATTAAGAATAGAGAGGGTGAGTTTGTCTATTTGACAAAAGAAGCAAACACAGCTTCAAGTGGTGAAGCTTGGTGCTAGAATATTGCCCATCTTTAATCCTTTTTGAAGATAGAGAGATCTAAAACATAAGACTCAAGATAAAAGATTAGTCCAATAATCGTGATTATTTGTTATCATCAAAATCTAATAGACGATTAGGGCCACTAGGCCAACAATCTCCCCCTTTTTGATGATGACAAATAATGTGATATCCAAATGAGTAGAGAACAAAAGAGTAGAATACTCCCCCTAAATATATGCATATATTTAACAAGCATAAAACACAATCATAGGCATAGCATATATCACAATAAAAGAAGTAAGCAATTATGTAGGCAAATGTCAAAATGTAAGCGAGATTCACATGGCCTAACATAATAAAACATAAGCAGCAACATAATAAACCACAAGCATAAAAGGAGCATCACAACATAATAAACCACAAGCATAGTATATCACATAGCAAGTTTCTCCCCCTTTTGTCATCACAAAAAAAAATAAAAGTGGTAGAAACATAAGCTAATCATCATCATCATCGTCATCCTCTTCATCGTCTTCATGATCCGTAGGCGAAACTGGTGGAGGCATAGTGGAGGAGGATGGTCGATCAGTGTGGGGTCCATACGCGGCATAAAAGGCACTCGAAGGTCCAAAGAGGGAGTCCATGTATGCCTTAATGCTGGAAACATCCGTCTGGAGAGCATGCATATGATCTTCCATCCTATCAAGTCGATCAAAAACCTGGTTTTGAAAATCCATAGGTGGAGGAACATAGGGCGGAGGCACAGCAGGGGGTGGCTCAAATGGTGGAGGAGATGCCCGTGGCGGTGGCTCAACTGGTGGAGAAGGTGCTCGAGGGGGCGGCTCATAAGGCATAGGATCATCTCGGCGTCGTCAATGTCATCACCATGCTCGCTAGGCGAATCAATCACATGTTTCCTTACCCAAATGCCATGACGATTTTTCTTGAAGCCGAGAGTGGAGAAAGTGGCTGTAGAAATGGCAGTGGGGTATTTCATCGGCCTTACGTCAGAAAGATCAAATGACATGAACTCGAGAACAGCGGTGAGCAAAGAGCCATATGAAAGTGAGCGCGAGGGATGAGAAATGGCGACGGCCATGTGGCGAATGATGATATACCCCAAATTTATCCGGATCCCCGCAAATAGATGATGAAGAAGAAAAAGATCCATTTTTTGAACAGCGGTGTGGTGACCGTCGCGAGGAAGAACTACTTTAGTTAGTAAAAAGTGGGCGAGGCGGTGAGGAAAGGAAAGATGAGAGCAATCTTCTCGTGAAGTAGATTTTTCACAAAGAAAATGATTGCGGAGTTGCGCCTCAGAAAATGCAGGAAAGTTCCAAGTGTTGGTTTGATAATAGCAAACCCCGTCATTAGGAATGTTCAAAACAGTGTGAAGAAGGATAGGAATGATGGCAAAAACACGTCCCCGGAAGTGGGAAGTAATAGTAGTATATTCGGAATTAAAAGTGGCATTTGCATAAAAAGTCCTAATTAGATCCGGATAAAATGGTCGCGAATTTTGAACAAAGAAATCCCATCCAACTTGTGTGAGTTTATCCAAAAGTTCATAGCAATCAAAATTGAGATGATGAATATTACGGCAAGGTTGAACGGGACGACTTAAAAGATATTTATCTTGAGCCTCTCTAGATACAAAGTTAAAAGCATCAAAATCCTCATTTTGATCATATCTATGTGAGGGAGATCCTCTTCTAGATGCATTTTTAGTTCTAGGCATTTTTTTTTTTTTGTTTTGTTTTTAATAATCTGAAAGCTAGGGTTAAAAAAAATTAAAATACAAGATCTAGGATGCAATGGTAAAGATCATGGTAGAAGAACAGATTATGTTGCATAAGAAATTAGTAAAAAAAAATTTTGGGGTTAACAGCAAAAAAAAAAGGAACTAGGGTTTTATGCTAGAGATGAACAAAATGCAAGATCTAAAATGCTAAGATGTAAATCTAGGCAGAGAATGAGATTATGGTGCAAGAAGTACAAGAGATCTGCAAAAAAAAGATTAAAAAAAATACAAGCTTAGGGTTAACAGGAAGAAGAAGAAGAAAGAAAAAAAAAATAAAAAAATAAAAAAGAGAGGAAATACCACTGATTCAGGAAAAAGAGAGGGAGGAGATCCGAGTTTTGGAGGAGTGTGGGGCAGATCCGGACCAGCCTGGGCGCAGGTTGTGGGCGACCGGACTGGGAGGAGGAGGAAGAAAGAAAAAAAAAATGAAAATGGGGCTGTCGGGCTGCTGGGGACGACAAGGGGACCCGCTAGCGGGTTTCGGGCGCTCGTGCGGGTAGGCGAGGTCGCCTGGATCTGCAACCCGGAACCCGCCAGGGCGGTCAAACCGGCGTGGCAGTCAAAGCGGGCGCTCGTGCGGGTCGGATCGGTCGCCCGAATCCGGAACCCGGTAACCCGCCAGCACGGTCAAACTGGCGAGGCGGTCAAAGCGGGTTTTCGGGTGCGGGTGCGAACCGAGTGGTCGCCCGGATCCGAAGCCCGTTAACCCGTTAGGTAGGTCAGACGGGGCACTGTTGTCAACGCATGTTTCGGGCGCCCAAAAATTTTTCGGGCGACCGGAAATTTTCGTCCGTAAATTTGCGCAAAACAAAAAGGTGTATCCAAAAATAAAATTGCAAGGCAAACATAGCAGTCAATCAAAAAGAGAAAATCAAGCAGATAAATCAATCATTCCTAATTCTCTTCTAAGTTGAGTGAACCTATCCTCACTAAGTGGTTTAGTAAATATGTCCGCTAATTGATTACAAGTGTCCACAAATTCTATAGTGACATCTTCTTTTTGAATATGATCTCTAATAAAATGATGTCTAATTTCAATGTGTTTAGTTCTAGAATGTTAAATAGGATTTTTAGATATGTTGATGGCACTAGTATTATCACATTTGATTGGAACTTGTTTTTGATGTACTCCAAAGTCCTCAAGGGTTTGTTTCATCCATAAAACTTGTGCACAACAACAACCTGCCGCGATGTATTCGGCTTCGGTGGTTGAAAGTGCAACTGAATTTTGCTTTTTCGAAGACCATGAGACTAAGGAGNAAATGAAATAGAATGGCGCTCAGCCGGCCTGTAATACAAATCACAAACAAACACACGAGTCAAAGTTCGAGTTGGATTCCTTAGTGTGAATCACCGACATTTCTCTTAAGAATCTATACAATTTCCCTGAGAGTTGAATCCTAATACCATAGGGTTCCCGTGATCTGCCAATCATACCTCGGTAGAGTTTGATATCAACATCCTTGCCTTTTTCATCCTTGTAAAGTTTAGTTGAGGCACTCATTGGAGTGTTCGTCTCTTTTGAGCTTTCCAAGCCAAATCTTTTGATTAGGTCTTTTGCATACTTGGCTTGATTGATGAATATTCCATCTTTTATTTGTTTAACTTGGAGTCCAAGGAAGAATGAGAGCTCGCCCATCATGCTCATTTCAAACTCATTTTGCATTAGCTTAGAGAATTCTTTACAGAGAGATTCATTAGTAGCACCAAATATAATATCATCCACATAAATTTGTACAATGAGAAAATCTTTATCCTTAATTTTGATAAATAATGTGGTGTCAACTTTTCCTCTTGAAAAATTATTTGAAGTAAGAAAAGTGCTAAGTCTTTCATACCAGGCTCTAGGAGCTTGTTTTAAACCGTAAAGTGCCTTTGAAAGCTTAAAAATATGATCCGGAAAGTTATGTTTTTCAAAACCGGGTGGTTGCTCAACATAAACTTCTTTGGAAATAAATCCATTTAAGAAGGCACTTTTTACATCCATTTGAAATAATTTGAAATTCATATAAGAAGAAAATGCTAGAAGAATTCGAATAGCTTCAAGTCTAGCAACCGGTGCAAATGTTTCATCAAAATCGATTCCTTCAATTTGGTTGAAACCTTGGGCCACTAGTCTAGCCTTGTTTCGAACCACAACACCTGATTCATCTCGCTTGTTTCGGAAGACCCATTTAGTGCCAATAACGGTATGATCACTTGGCCTTTCCACAAGCGTCCAAACTTGGTTCCTCTCAAATTGGTTAAGTTCTTCTTGCATCGCAATGAGCCAATTTTCATCATTGCTAGCTTCAACAAAATTTTTAGGTTCAATTTGAGATATGAAAGCCAAGTGGTCACAAAGTAATCTAAGAGAGGATCTTGTTTTGACTTTTTGACTTGGATCTCCAATGATGGAGTCCTTGGGATGATAAGTGGCGAATTTCCACACTTTAGGTAAGGGAGTGGGTTCAATCTCTTTAGAGATTAACTCCTCACTTTTCTTAGATGGTTCAACTTCTTGGGGTGTGGAGTTTATATTTAGCTTCTCAAAGTCAAGAAGATCATCTTCATAAGAAAGATCCTTTCCCTTATATTCTTCAAAAAGAATATGCATACTTTCCTCTATTATTAAAGTTCGTCGATTATACACTCGATAAGCTTTACTAGTAGAGGAATAACCCAAGAATATAGCTTCATCGGATTTAGCATCAAACTTTCCCAACTTGTCTTTTGTGTTTAAAATGAAACATTTACAACTAAAAATTTTGAAGTAACCAATATTAGGAGTTCTATTATGCCATAATTCGAAAGGTGTTTTCTCAAGGATTGGTCGAATTAGAACACGATTCATAATATAGCAAGCCGAGTTTACGGCTTCGGCCCAAAAATATTTAGGCAACTCCCCCTCAATTAACATAGATCTAGCCATTTCTTGGAGAGATCTATTTTTGCGTTCAACGACCCCATTTTGTTGAGGTGTTCTAGGGGTAGCAAATTGATGTTCTATTCCCAATTCATTGCAAAACTCTTCAAAGTTATGATTTTCGAACTCACCTCCATGATCACTTCTAATTTTGGAAATTATACAATTCTTTTCATTTTGAACACGATAGACAAAGTCCTTGAAGGATTTAAAAGTATCATACTTGTGTCTTAAAAATAAAGTTCAAGTAAATCTTGAGTAATCATCAACAATTACGAAAACATAGTTGCTTCCACCAAGGCTAGAGACATCAATTGGTCCAAAAAGATCCATATGAATTAACTCTAAAGGCCTAGTTGTTAAGACAACATTTTGGGTTTAAAAGATGATTTTACTTGCTTAGCTTGAGCACAAGCATTACAAACCTCACCTTTGGCATAGTCTATTTTAGGTAAACCTTTTACAAGTTTTCTTTTAGAAAGTTTAGAGAGAGAATCCATATTAGCATGTGCTAACCTT